>NC_022015.1:44139010-44148017 GCF_000317375.1 Microtus ochrogaster | reverse complement strand
CTCAGAAGATTGTCATAGGTATGATAGCCTTGGTTGACTAGCAGGTGGAACCAATGTTCAGATGGCTGGTTCATGTGAAGATTTTATAATTTAATAATGATATTTGGCCAGAAGATGGCATAGGTGTGGTGTCAAGGCAGGCCAGCTCAAGCTGACTCAGATTTGATTCAGGCTCCCAGAGTTGACCATCCTGTGAATTAAAGACTCTCCCAGGCAAACCCCTAGCCTGGTACTCGTGAGCTACCTGGAAGAGTTAGAAGGGTGATGGAGAAGAAGTGAATTATAGCCCCAGGCCACAGCAGACTTCTCCTTTGGGAAATGTTTATAAAAAAAAAACAAATTTGTTTAGAATGAGCATCTGTATGCAGAGCAGTGGGACCAGAACCTGTGATTTGAGAAGGGGTGAGGCCAGGTGACTCAGGGCACAGAAACATATATGTACTTGGAGATGTGACTCAGTCTAGCACTGGGAACCAGCTCAAAGTTTGGTGTGGGACATTTGTCTGTCTATGTGTTGCTCTTATTGGTTAATGAATAAAGCTGTTTTGGCCAGTGGATTAGCAGAATAGGGCAAGGTAGAAATTCCAAGCAGATAGAAGATCGAGAGTGTATGGGGAGTCAGAGAGAAGTCATGTAGTCCCCCTCAGGAGACAGATGCTCCGGAAACTTGCTGGTAAGCCATAGTCATGTGCTGATATATAGATCAATAGAAATGTGTTAATTTAAGATAAAAGAGCAAGCTAGAAAGAGGCTTAAGCTACTGGCCAAATAGTATTGCAATTGCTAAAAATTTCTGTGTGATTATTTTGGGAGTCTGGGTGGCCAGGAAACAAATAAGCAGTCTCCCACAATAATTTGTCTACCAGCAACAAATGGTACACAGGACATTAATTTACAGGACTGGGCAATTTAAAACCAAGTGTGATGCATAAAGGTGGAAATATCTGGCATGCAGGCCCAGTGACTGGTGAGCTGTTTAAAATATGGTTTGAATAGGTCACAGTTTCTCCTTGGCCAGAACTAGTGGTGCTAAGGATGACCCTGGAGGCAGGATGCCTGCAGGCAGTTGGGAGCAGGGTAAGTTTGTGCCTAAGCAGCATACCTGTAAGGTGCTCCTAGAACCTGAAGGAACTGCCCACTGAACTGAGGCCTGAATGCTGGTGGGTTTCTGACACCAGAGCTGCAGAACACAGACACTGGATGAGAAGGGTACACACCAGACTGAACTAAATGTGGGAGGCAGAAGTGCAATGTGGGTGATTATGCCATGATGCATTCTTGCATATTTTGGCTAAAAATGCCCAAAGGTATTGCATGTCTCTTGCAGTTCCAGAACAGTAAATTTTTTTTGTTGTTGTTGTTTATATCCTTTTTTTTTATTTTCAAGATAGGGTTTCTCTGTATAGGTTTGGTTCTCCTAGACCTCACTCCGTAGATCAGGATGGTCTCAAACTGATAGAGATCTGCCTGCTTCTGCCTCCTGTGTGCTGGGGCTAAAGGCATGTACCACTCAGAGTCAGAATTAAAATAAAAAGGGTTAGGTAGGATGAGTGCTGGGAAGGGTTCGGTTAACAAGTTTTGAAATGTTGGAAGCGTCCCAGGGTAGGCTTCCATGAGCCACACAGCAGTTAGGTAGTTCAGTGCAATCAGAACAGCAGTTGGTGAGGGAAATGGGGCCAAAATGCTGGCGGTGGTGTGAGGCAAATGACTCCCACAGGCTACGTAGACTAGTTGCAAGGGACCAGATGGTGTTAGGCCATAAGCAGCCAGGTGAAGTGAAAACACACAAAGCTCTATTCAGCAAATTTTTAAGGGGTACAATGGAAAAACAAGCTTACAAATACAGAACAAGGAAGATGCTACTGATCCAGTGGCTGATGTCCCCTCATTCTCCAAAGGGCTATGAGTATCATCTGTAAGGCTTACTCCAACTCTTACCACTCAAGAGAGAGTGTGCAACCCTTCTTCATTTTATCCAGTCATGTTTCCAGAGAAAAATGTGCCCATGAAAGTCACCTCAAATTTATTGACTAAAACAATTGAGTACCCACAACAATTACTTCTCGTTGTCTGAGGGTGATGCCATCTTTAGGGGATCCTTAGAAAATTGGGATAATGGCCAAGTCCCGAGAGAGCTAGATGTATAATTTATTGTCTAATCTCTGTATAATGGGAAAATTCAGGGCTTAACTGAATTCTTGGCTGGAGGAGTCTGTGAGACTTGTCCATCTTTACTAGCTGCTTTGAAGGTTTGCTGATTGTACAATTTTGAGGAAATAGCAGCAGAGGCATTTTGAGAGGAAGAATCACTTGTCACTTGTCTTGTCTTTATTAGTGTCTGGTACTTTTCTTGGGAAACACAGAGATTTTTAAAGATAATCTATTTATCTGTATTAACTAAATATAAATATGTAATGTTCAGTGTGCAAAAGTCAGTCAAACATGATTTTCCCTTCTGTTTGAGTAGATACAAGGCATCTACCACCTTTATAAGTACATTTGAACTGCAAAACCAAAGTATCATGAGGAGCCTGCAGCAAACAAGATTTATTATATGTCATCTAGTCTCAGAGTTCTTCCCATGTGAAAGTCTCAGCATATATGTGTCCTGTCATATTTTTTCTTGGTTTCTTTCTTCATGTCTACAGTCAAGATTTCAGGAGATATCCCCGGTCAAATCTGATCTTCATTGATTTTGAGGAAACCATAACTTTTTGTTTTCTATGGAAACAATGTCATAACCTCTCCACCAATATAATAAATATTCTGACTTCCATTCAGTAGTTAAGATGTTCTTAAAATATATAAACTGGTTTAATTCATCAGTTTTTTAAAAGAAATCAATGTATCTCAGCAACTATCTTTTTTTGCTCATTAGCATTTAAAAATTAAAGTTAATAAAACACTCTATAGGAAAAAGGTACTTTGTGTGATGGTACTTTCTATCTTTACATGGCTTTTTCTTTTTATATTACTGTAATTAGAGGTTTCTTTCCTGCCTTCCATGTCCCAAACTCTTGCAGTTTCTTCTGAGTTCTACATATAGAACAGCCTCTGTATGCTGACTGAGATGATCCAGCCTCACAAAATGCTCCAGTGAGTATTTGACAATAATCCTTAATTTTCTCGAGGTCCTTCAAAGATTACCAGTGGCCCCAGTCAGCAGAAGTAGCCTGACTAATTGACCAGTAGCCAGGCAGGAAGCGTAGGTGGGGCAACCAGATTAAGAGAATTATGGGGAGAAAGGCAGAGAGGAGTTACCAGCCATTCACAGAGGAAGCAAGATGAGGATGCTGCTCTGAATAAAGGTACCAAATCACATGGATAAGCATAGATCAGAATTATGGGTTAATTTAAGTTGTAAGAACTAGTTAATGATAAATATGAGCTAATAGGCCAAACAGTATGTAATTAATATAAGCCTCTGTGTATCACTTTGGTACTGAATGGCTGTGGGGCAGGACAGTACAGAAACTTCCATCTACACCAATCTAAAGCTTAACATTAATTACAAAATGGCACAGGCTCCGTACTCAATAGCTATACACATGAATTTACCCACTTCAAATAATCAGTGTATCACCACATGCCCCAATGGCTTACCAGTAATGCTCTGGTGTATTACTTCTCCAATGACTGCTGATATCTTCCTGATTCTGTTTTGTTTCTTCCTGTCATTTTTGGCTTCTCCTGCCTAGCTACATTTTTCCCCACCATCGACCAAAGCAGCTTTGCTCATCAACCAATAAAAGCAACACATATTCTCAGCATACAGAAGGCCATCCCACACCATATTAATTTACTATCTCTTTAAAAACTTCACCTTGTTAGTTTCAAATGATTTATTTATACTTTTTTCTAGCAATGCATATAGCCATTTTATTTTTCTTCAGAACTGGAGACAGATGCTGGAACTTTACCTGGTAAGCCACAGCCTTGCAGTGATACACAGACGAGTTGAGATGGGAAAATTTAAGATAAGAGTTAGCCTGGAATATGCTAAAGCTATTGGCCAAACAGTATTGCAAATGATATGGTTTCTGTGTGACTATTTCAGGGCTGAGTAGTCAGGAACAAACAAGTGGCCTCGCACAACAATTCCATATCTGTTCAGAAGTTTTATTAGTCTGGATATGTCTTTTTGTGGGTTTGTAGCCACTCACGGTCTAAATGAGCCAAGCCTTAAAGGGCCAGGTCACCTCTGTAGGCTCTTTCTGGGGCTCCTGTCAACACGTGGTGCTTATGTACAATTCTGTTGCCCTCATGCTAGTCCAGCAGGCTTGCCCATCAGTTCTGGGCTGCAGCCATAGTTTGCCTTTTGGGAAGAGCCCATCTTCATGTCCACTGGTACTAGCTTGGAGGTGAAAGACTCCAATGGTTAAGGAATTGTGCATGCCTCTGTGTCTGAAACTCTTCAACTTTCTCAGACTATGTTTGGATATATGTGCTGCATGTTGGGCACCAAGTGTTATGGGTTGTTCTTTGGACCCCCAGCTCAGAAATAAGGACATGGAGACTTTTTTTACAATTGGTCAGGCTTGTTCCCAATTAGCTCTTAAAACTTAAATCAACCTGGTTATATTAATATACATCTGTCACATAGATTTTTGCCCTTCTTCAATATCATACATCTGACTTTTTCTTTGTTTGACTGACAAATCTCCTGCCTCAGATTATTTTTCAATGTTTCTATCTCTATATGGAAGTTCTGCCTATCTTTTCCTGCCTGTGATTGGCCATTCAGCTCTAAACCCAATTAGAAGGTCCCTTAGGCAGGTGAAATAAAACAGAGACATGTTCACACTGTGTACAAAAAGATTATCACTCCATAGGGGTGAGTAAGTGGGATAGGTTTGTTTCTAGTGCCTTGTGATTATGTAAGGCAAGTTGTCTGTAGTTAACAATAACATTCTTTTGGGCAGTGTTCATTACAGGCTGGAATTTTTGCAGGGTATGATGTGGGCTTAATGCCAGACTAGAATCTCATCCTTGTCATCCATAATTGTATTCAGTCAATATCTGCATATTCACAGAAAGAAACACTAAAAGCAAGGTAAATGTCTGCAGTATAGATACTGGAGATTCCATTATAAAGAGGTGAGAGTTGTACCTTCACCAAGTTGATTCCAAAACATGCAATAGAAGAGAACTGATTAGGAATATATGGAGAGAAGTAACAGGGCGTATTTCTTCCAAACACTGGGATACTTTGGGTCTTGTTTATATAATTATAGAAGGAACCCTGGAAAAACTACAATTTGAAGAGTCAGCTTCATTAGTCAGACCATTAAACTACCATAATGTCATTACTAGAAATAAATGTCAGGGCTTAGAAAGATGGCTTATTGGTTAATATCTCATGCTATGCAATCATATCAATGAGAGTTACTATCACAACACTCACACAATATCCTAAATGTCTCACAAACACTTGTAACTCCAGCTTTGAGGTCAGTGCAACAAGAAACTCGCTGGCATTTATTGACACCCAAACCCTGCCCAGAAAGCCCAAGCACCAGGTCCAGTGCCAGATCTTTACTCAAAGGAATAAGCAAAGCATGGTAGGAGTGACTGATGTTCTGTTCTATTCTAACTTCTACCCAAGAACAGATAAGTGCAGCTACACACAAGTGCACATTTACACAGAAGCTTGAATAATAAGTTAATAAATAAATGTCTTTAGAAAATACCACCTAGGTTTCAAGCTACAGTTAAATTCAGTAGGAGAGTAACTACCTAAAATCTATATAGGCCTGTGCTTAGTCCCTAGTACCACAAAACTATAGCCAGTATGGTGGTTCAAGTTGTAATTTTATAGAAAATTCTAGACCAGGCAGGCTACACAAGACTCTGGTTCAAACAATAAATAAATAAACAAATAAAAGCAAACAAATAAATAAAATACAGTCCAAAGTTTGAATCTCAATTTATTACATGATTTTGAGGAACAGGGTGGTAGAGGGTATGCAACTTGCTTTGTAAAAGTAATATTTTCCAATTACTCTCTATTTAATTTTTGATAATTTTGGGGATGTTCACTACGTATTCTGATCTTATTTATGCCTCACTAACTGACTTTTCTGCCCCTAAGAAATGCAATAAATCTCTCTTCCTCATGACTTTGTCCCTCATTTTAATAATCATTATTATGAATAATTCCAGACTCCAATTAGTGCTAGCAACATACACATGGGTATAAGACAATTCATTGGGGAATGGTGATGCCTGCAACTAATGCTAATATCTACAAATCACTCTTAACTAATAAAAAATAATGCTTATTGAGATGTATATTGATAGATGGGGCATGAATAAATGATCTTTATGTAATAAATTAAAATATGATAATTACAGAATTTATGAACTATAAAGCATACTAGTCATTATTTCTGCATTCCTATACAATAGAAACTTCTTACAATATTTTATAAATACTATGTCGCTTTTTCTTTACAGACCATTGAGATCAGTCACATTTAGAATTCCTGTGTCCTTGGAACTACAATCCATACTTGTAACATGATTAGTAAAAGCCCAGAAACAGAAATTGTGGTTCAACCTATAGTTCAGAAAAGCAAAACACCCAACTACTCTTACCTGTACCTCAGTCCAAAATGGCAGTCCTGCCACCAGAAATCTCAGAATGAGACTGTGTCTGTGAGTTGTCTCCTTCAATATTATATTCCTCTCTAGGGCTGAGACTAAAGGCATACAACACTGGAATGAAAGACATGAACTGTCTGGTTTCTATGGCAAACTAGTATGGTTACTGGAATTAAAGGTGTGTGTCACCACTGTCTGGTCTGTAAGATTGACCAACGTGACTGTTTTATATTATAATAAGCAAAAAAAAAACCTGTTTTGTTGTCTTGAAATGAGACATGTGCGGGAACATTGTATTTGTGCATGTATATTCAAGGTGGTCATAAATTCTAATAAATATGTGCATACTGAGTCAGCCTTTTTTGAACTCAAAACAGTTGCTCATTGAAAACCTGAATAGGTGTAGAGGCCCAAAAATGTGAGCCTATTCCACCTTGTCTGATGGTCAGAGTGTTTGGATGTTGCTCAGAATTGATGACAATAACAGCACTATACAACCTGACTCAGAATGTGGTTACTTGGTCCTTTGATATTAAGATGGTTCATACTGGTAGATCCACTCTACCCTAGCAGATGTTCATGGTATGCAAATGTGTTTCGGCTCCTTCTTTTGTAATAGGAGGCTACCTAGAAAGTGGCTGCTTTAAAGATACTTGATACAGTGTGTGTTCACTGCCTAAAAGACAGAATGCTAACCAGTTCATGTCTCAAAGTGTTGAAGCAATTAACTGTCCATGTTGTCCTTGATGTCATGTTTAAGAACTCTTTTGCTGCCTTCTTCCCCCTTTTGTATTGGGATACAAAAGTATATGAACCAATAAACACAGGTGATTTTAGTATTCAGTGGAACTCCTTCCTGATACTCTTCTATGTTTTCTACTTTATTATTTTTATTTGGGTCTTCATATTCTTTCCTTACTTTTCTGAATCCCATGACCTTACTCCAGCAAGAGGCATTTTTGTCTAGGCTGGTCCCTGACAAATAGGTAACAAGAGTGTGGTGTACATACTTTAGTTTTCCAAATTCTACAAAATGGAACACATCCATCTGCCAGATTCCACTCCACTGAGTACCCTGTGGGTTACTTCCTGCAGGTAGTGGTATTTTGTTGTATAAAGAACAAATAGGACATTTCCATAAAATTTCCTTGGCTTGTTGCCATGTGATAGGGAAGGAAAAGAAATTCTAGTTTGTAGAGAGTCCATTGGATGAATCATCTTATTAACAGCTTTTGGATCTGTTATGATTATCCACTTTCCAGAATCCTTTTTAACAACAAATACAGGAGAATCCATGTGCTGTTTGAATCTTCAATATGCTGAGCATCTAGGTCCTCCTGTACCAACTCTTCTAAAGCCTGCAGTTCCTCTATTGTTAAGGTCCTTGTTTAACCCATATAGGTTTATCTGTTAGCCGTTTTAAATTTATGGCCATTGGTACCTCTGAGAATTCATACTTATAGTTTTATACATATAGTTTTCATACATAAAGAGATTTCATACATATAGGTTCATATATATAATTTTCATACATATATGTTCCCATTGCATTATGTGCATCCTTTTGGGTATTTCCTATTTTCTGTCTTTCAGAAATAGTCACAGAAAAAGTAGCTAAAACTCTTGGTAAGTCATCTCTGTCTCGAAGAGGTACTGGTGATGTTAAGTCTTTATTACTGTTTTCTGTCTGTACCTCATCTCCCCACTTATCAGTTCTGAAAAGTTCTTCAGTTGTTACAAATCTACATATTGCTGTCTTTTGTGGAGTATGAATTTGTTGACCTCTGAATATTTCTAATCATTTCATCAAATCCATTAATTTATGATTCTCATCATGCACCTGTGATTCTAAGTCGTATGTTTTTCCATTAATGATATCTTCTCATCCTTAGAGATTATTTGGATGACATGTAGACTACCTTCCAGGAGGGACGTTCTAGCTGATAACTTGTCTTACTATCTTTGAAAACAGATTTTGATTGTCATTTTTTTAACAGTATGAATCCTTTCAGTTAATTTCTCAGTACTATTCTGTAAGGTTTCATAACCAATTGTCATGGAGTGAATTTTGCCTGTCAACTTATTTTTATCATTTTCAATGGTACAAATCCTTTCAGTCAGCTTCTCCTTACTAATATGTAAAGTCTGTATTTCTAAAAGTTTCTCATTCTTGACTTTGTTAGCTAATCATTTCTTGAAGAACATAATATGAATTATCAAACTAATAGCAGCTATGGCAAGAATGTGTATGACCCAGGAAGGTCATATGCATGGCTTAAAATTTCTTCCATAGTAAAAATAAAAGGGTTACAAATTTTTGATGGTGATGATATTTGTCATTATCAGATAAGAATTGATCAGATAAGAATTATTGTTCATTATCAGATAAGAATTGTTCAGATAA
>NC_022015.1:44113069-44138220 GCF_000317375.1 Microtus ochrogaster | reverse complement strand
TGGCCACTAGATGTCGCAGTTGTACCGCTAAATCATTCCAGAGATGCTGGAGCTCTGGTTTTCCTTTTTTCGATTTCACTAACCTGTGCATTTTCTAAGCAGAAGTCAAAACCAAACTGAAAGGATTCTTGTTAAAGAGTCGCTGGCCAGGGAAGCCATGCAGTGGATGTGTGGGCTGCAGGAACCAAATGAATCCGCAGTAGTTGCCTGAGTGTTGCATGGAGATTGGTTAGCAAGTTATGGTGATTGCGGGAGCCTCAGGCAGCTGTGGAGTGTGGCATGGGAAGCTGTCTTACTGCTGTGTGGGGTGACATCAAGCACGGGCGCCACAGGTTGACAAGTGGGGTAGTAGAGGAAGCTAAGAAGGGCAGATGGGAGTTGGGAGTGCTAGTTTTTCTCCCCAACCCAGGTGGCTAGATTTGTGTCTCACTCTGGACTGTTCCAGTGGCTCAAAGTCTCGGGTAAATGTAGCATGAGTAATAAAAACCCAGAGACAGAAATTGGGGTTCAGCCTGAAGGTCAGAAAAGCAAACCAGCCAGCCACTGTATCTTACCTCTCCCTCAGTCCGAAATGATAATCCTGCCTCGGGAATCTCAGAATGAGAATGTGTCTGTGAGCTGTCTCATCCCATCTTATATTCCTATCGAGGACTGGAATTGAAGGCATGTACCACTGTGATTAAAGCATGCACCACCCTGTTTATATGGCATATACGTGTGACTACTAGGATTAAAGGTGTGTGTCACCACTTTCTGGTCTGTAAGACTGACCAGTGGGAATGTTTAACTCTCGGATCGGCAGGCAACCTTTATTTATTAAAATACAAATTAGATATCACTACACACACTCAAATCTCTTCCCTAGCTGACTTTCATATTTCTTCTTGCCGCTACCTGGAATTAAATAGTTTCAATCTTTTCCAAACATTGTATCATGATACCGAAATAAACATTAGTCATAGTGCAAATAACAAAGCCATAAAATACTGGCATTAGAGAGGATTCATGGAAGTTCACCAAGCTGGGAAAGATTAGGAAAGCTTGACTCTCTTGAGAACTTTATTTTTCTATAGATGAGGGGAGTAATCACAGAAATACTGTCGTGTAGAACACAAACGCCAACCAATTATTTTATGAGACCTGGCCACAGTTATCTCTCAAGTGCATGAAGATGCTGGTGTCAAAGAAGAGAGAAACTGTGGGTAGTGAGTTGGGTGGCGCAGGTGAAGGTCTTTCTTGACCCTGCCTCCTGATGAAGGGGCTCATAAAGTGGCCATGATGGTGAACAGAGAGGAAACCACAATTAGCACTATGTAAGCAGATGAGATGAAAAAGGCTAGTTAGGAAATACGCCTGAACCATTGGCCAAACTCTATGATACAAAGAAATGAACATAACAATTGAAGGTCACAGGCTACATCCACAGTTAAACATTCTGTTGCTAGAACAAAACAAGTCACGCTCACACCCTAGACCGAAACATTCTGTAGGTAAACCATTCTCTGGGTAGAATCCAATGTTAGCTCCATAAAGGAACTGGACCCTTAGGGATCCTTAGACTTCTGTTTGAGTAAAAAACATATCTACTTCTCGATTCCTGAAATATAAGGTCTGGATATTATTAGGCACACCTGTTGACAATAACTTTGAGAGAGAAGAACTCTCTGAATGAAATCTACCTTTGTTTGCAGTAGACACACGATAACCTTGAAGTAATAGAGGTAAGTTCCAATTCTTTGACCTTTGGTCAATGTGGAAATAGTGTCACATTTTTGGATCTCCACAATTCCTCCCTTTTTATTAATGTTAATAAAGTCTGTGCTTCCGCAACAAGACAGACAATCACATCTGCCTTAGGTGAACACTTTTTTTTCATTTTCCTGACTTACCAGTTTTTGGAACATGCATTCCTATTATGCAAGTCCATGTCTTAGTTGCCAGGTGCGGGGAAGGATCAAACTTGTCACTGACTGTTGACCTCTGTAATCAAAGGTTTAAGGGAGAAATTACCTTTAGTCTCTATATATCTCTGAGCCAAGGTTCTGTCAAGAGAGTTAATCAGCGATTCGTTAATGGTAAGCAAACAGATAATACTTTGTGCTACTTCTATGACTATAGTATCTTCTAATTAAAAGTGTGTAGGATCACCAGGGTAGGGCACACCCACTTTGAATTGGTCTAGAGTGTTTCTTAACACTCTACAGCACACAGCTGTATTAAAATCTAAATTTGCTTATCAAACATGTCAAATTCAAGAATCCATTGGTAATGTCAAGCTTTTCTTAAAGAAGTTCTAATCTTTTTCTAATCATTAACATCTTAGTGAACTAAAGCATTAATATCATATTACCATACCATAACACGATTTAACAAGTTAATACCATAACATAATTTACCAAATCATTATTCTCTTAAATGCACTCTAAGCAAAAAAACAACACCAACAAAAAAGGTTTCTATAATGCGTGAGAGTCCAAATGCAATGCTACTTTTAAACAAGTGTCTTTTTTTTTTTTTGCTGAAGGGAAAATTGAAGTCTCAGTTCTCAGGTTCTTTCAACATTTCTACAACAGACTGAATACCTCATTGGCAATCTGAGTTCTGTGTCCAAAAGTATAGAAGAGTCAAATGGTCAGTCTGCATTTCTGGTCCGGCTCCAAAGTAAACAGGACTGACTGACTAGGTCTGGATTTTTGTACAGCAAGTCTATCAAAAAATAAAAAAACAAACTAGGAATGACCAGCTGTCACCATGATCTTCTTTCCCTTGTCAGACTGCAGCATGATGTTGTGAGTCAGGAACACTAGTTGAGGTACCTATCTCCTTGCCATGCAGCATGGTGGTATGAGGTGGGCAAGATCACAGGTCCAGGAACCTCTTTCTATTTCTTTTATGGAGTCATCAATGGCTGCAGTATCATCAGGGCTGGCATTCCTCTGCTATACACCTCAAAATAGACATTCCTTAAGCCATCTCGCTTGATCCTCATTGTGTGAAAAGACACAGACAAGCTGTCGACTGCATATTAACACAAGGTCAGGTCATTTCCATAATCCAGTACAAGGGTCTTTTCACTTTGCTTTAGCAAAGTTCACCTTGATTCCATCATGTCAAAATAAGCCTATAGCAAATTGCTCATGGGCATCCATATTCAAAACATTTAGCACAAAGAGTGCTTGGCTCAAGGCATTATGTGATGTTTGAGGATATAATTCTCCAACTTTTATCTTTTTAAGTTGTTTTCAAGGAGTCTTGGAATGGTCCACAATTACTTTTCACCATATGCAGCTCTTCTATTAGAAGAACACCTGTAAAATTCAGCATAGTATCCTTTAAAGGATGCTACAACTTTAGGTAAAATAAAAAAATATAGTTAAGCAAATTGCAGCAACAATCAGCTGGGAATATGTTATTAATCTGGGCTTTACACTGAATAAACACAATTGCCCAAGATCACTAATTTGAAATAACAAACCAATCTGTTGCTTAGGACAAGGAATATTGATCAAGGCCAGTTCTTGATCAAAATATCTCCTAGATTCCATTCTGCTTTTTTTTGTGTGAAAGAAGCTACTGCTTCAAAATAAGGGTTGAATACCTTAATTGGTAATGCTGAGGGGACCTAAGAGGTCAGTGAACAGCCACATGGCTGGATGCCCTACTATCTAGAAACTCCCCAGTGGGACAAAAACCAGGGGCCCTTCCCCAACTTCATTGGCATTTCTAGCCACTCAGCAGGGAGTTTCCTGCAGCCAGACTCTCCCACAACCCATCCATCTGCCATTCAAACTACTAGATATACCCCATACTCAAACCAGCCTACTCTCCTGCAATTTTGGTGGAACTCTGAAACACAGCTTGCTCCAATGTTGAGGGGACCTAAGAGGTGAGTGAACAGCCACATGGCAGGACACCCCACTATCTAGGACCTCCCCAGCAGGACAAAACTGTGGGCCCCTTCCCCAACTCCCTTGGGTTTTCTAGCCAGCCAGAAGGGAGTTTCTTGTAGCTCGACTTCCACTGAACCCATCCAGATGCTATTCAAACTACTACTAGCTAGACCCCGCCCCCAAACCCACCTACTCTCCTGCAATCTCAGTGGAACTCTGAAACACAGCTTGCTCCAATATTGATGGGACCTAAGAGGTGATTGAACAGCCACACAGCCAGATGCCCCATTCTCCAGGACTCCCTAGTGGGACAAAACCCAGGGGCCCTTTCCCAACTCCCTTGGCTTTTCTAGCTATCCAGCAGTGAGTTTCTTCTGAAAGGGCTCCCCCAAAACCCAAACCCATCTACTGGACCCCACAAGCTACTAACCACACCCTGCCTAAGAGCTGAGAGCTTGCTATAATACTGAAAGGACCAAGAACATGCATCAACACTGAGGGCATTAAGAGAGAGCACCAAGAGAGCAAACCAAAAGAGAAGACAAGGCGAGCAGGTGTATAGAGGTCTCAGAAGCTTTCTAAGACAGACATTATATTGCAGAAACGACCAAGAAAGGCTCCCAAAAATACTTAGACAGCAACAGCAAGGATTGGACCAAGATTCAAAGACATTGCTGGACTCATTTGAAGGAAGAGACTGGTAGGCACCAATGCAAGAATTCCTCCAACAACCTATAAAGCAACATGGTAAAAACAGAACCCAGCAGTCACACATCAGGAAGACTTGATTATCCTAAACCAGAAGAAGTAGAAAAAAATGACTTTAAACATAACTTTATTAAAATGATGGAGACTTTTAAAGAGGAAGTGAAAAACTTCCTTAAAGAAATGGAAGAGAAGAAAAACAAAACATTAGAAGTAATTAATAAATCCCTCAAAAAAAAAAACAAGAAAAACAATCAAACAAGTGAAGGAAACAGTTCAAGACTTGAAGACTGAAATAGAGGTAATAAAGAAAACACAAACCGAAGGAAGGCTGGATATGGAAAATCTGGGTAAATGAACAGGAATTACAGAGACAAGCATAACCAACAGAATACAAGAGATAGAAGAAAGAATCTCAGGCGTTGAAGATACTATAGAAGAAATAGACTCATTGGTCAAAGAAAACATTAACTCCAACAAATTCTTAATACAATACAATTCAGGAAATCTAGGACACCATGAAAAGACCAAGCCTAAGAATAAAAGAGATAGAAGGAGAAAAATTTCAGCACAAAGGCACAAAAATTATATTCAACAAAATTATAGAAGAAAACTTTCCCAACCTAAAGAAGATAGCCATATGAAGGTACAAGAAGCGTACAAAACACCAAGTAGACTGGATCAAAAAGAAACATCCCCTCACTATATAATAATCAAAACAAAAAACATACAGAATAAAGAAAGAGTATTAAGAGTTGCAAAGGAAAAAGGTCAAGTAACATATAAAGGGAAACCTCTCAGAATTACAGCTGACTTCTCGATGGAAACCATGAAAACCAGAAGGTCCTGGATAGATGTGCTGCAGACACTAAGAGAACATGGATACAAGACCAGACAACTATACCCAGCAAAGCTTTCATTCACCATCGATGGAGAAAACAAGATATTCCAGGACAAAAGTAGGTTTAAACAAGACGTATCCACAAACCTAGCCTTACAGAAAGTACTAGAAGGAAAACCCCAACCCAAGGAAGCTAACTACATCCACAAAACACAGACTTCTGTTAACCCCCCACCAGCATAACTCAAAGAAGGGAAGCACACAAACATTACTACTGAAAGATAACCAGAGTCAACAGCCATTGGTCATTAATATCACTTAATATCAATAGACTCATTTCACCTATAAAAAGACACAGGCTAGGCAGACTAACAAGAAACTTTACCTGGGATGCAAGGAGCGCATTGATATCAAGCAGGCATAGGGCTCCTTCCTGCCAGAGAGATAAGTGCTTGTGAAGCCATAGCAGGGCAATGACTAGAAAAAACGATGGCCAGAGAGATCAGCCTAGACAACACCGCACTGGCTATGTGGAACATGCTATCCGAAATGTCTGCTCAACAAAAGAAGCACAACCACAATGGATAATTGGTGCAAATACGGATTTTGTCGTCTTCCAGGCGGTATGGGTCAGAAGTCTTGGGACACTAGTCTGGCTGAAAACACGCATTGGCCAACTACATCCTTACTTTGCACACTAGCACCAATGCGCCAAAGGTTTCTTAAAGTGTTTTATTCATAGCAGCCAGATCATGTTTTATGTCTAATTCTGCCTCAGCCTTCCTGGCCGACCTGGATTCCTCCCACAAAAGGAAAGGACCGAGGAAGAAAATGATGTACGTGATTTGAAATCGCTATTGGATTGCAGCCCGGGCCTGCTGACAGCCTATCAGAAGACGGTTGGGCAAACGAATCTTGGACACTCACGGACCGCTCAACAAGGGCTGGAAAACCGTTAGTGCTGGCGCTGTACACCTTGAATCATAGCGAGGCTGCTTGCCCGACGCCGCAGAAATCCCAGAAGTGAAGAAGTGTCCGGACTGCAGATTGAAGTCAGAAGCCTTTAACTGGGACTTCATTGGCACCACCCACCACAGGGAACCTGAGGACCAGAGGACTAACCACCGATAGGGGCTGGTGAGCAAGGCCGGACAAATCACCAAGGTGGTGAGAAGGAGAAGCGAGCGGTTATGCCAGTGTGGTCTTGCCCAAGGATACAAAACCGCACTAAGACCCTAGAAAGGGAGGCAAGAGGGCAAAGTCCATCTGAGAAGGTCCCACACTGAAGCCCTCGATCATTTTTTGTCTGAAAACTTCCCACACAATGAAAGGAAGACAGCCGCAATGGAGATTCCTTGATACAAACACCAAATTTGTCGTTTTCCAGGTGGCTGGGTCGGATGCCTTGGGACACTTGCTCAGCAGAAAATGGGCGTTTGTCAATGACATCCACAAGAAATGGGCTAAGGTAAAAAAAAAAACAAAATGGACAAATTTTCTTTCTTTTCTTTTCTCTCTCTCTTTCTCTCTCTCTCTCTCTCTCTCTCTCTCTCTCTCTCTCTCTCTCTCTCTCCCTCCATCTCCCTCCCTCCCTTCCTTCCTTTCTTTTTCTTCCTTTCTTTTGATTTTTATTGAGCTCTACATTTTTCTCTGCTCCCTTCCTTGCTTCCCCCCTCCCCTTCAACCCTTTCCCAAGGGCTCTTTACTGAATTCTGACTCCTCAACGCCCCCTGCATGCCAAAGTCTGGATTCCTGCACCAATTCTGGCAAAGCCTAAACTAAATCTGCTTTCTGGTTCCCAGGCATGAGGCAGTTGATGTCACCTATGATGCTAAGGACAAGGTACGTGCCATCCAGCAAGCAGTTGTGAGGCGACTGGAGAAACTCATGGACCTGAAATGGAGTTTTGGTGATAAGAAAGAGGACCCTGGCAGCTACGCTGTGGACCCATGAAAGACGATCGAGGAGTTGCCCGCAGTGTTACATAGGTGAAGCCAAGATGACAGAGCAGTTCTGCCCTGGTTTTGTGGAAGATATGTCAGGTTCTTCACAGCACAGTCAGCAAAGTCCACATGCATTGCCAGGCCTGAGTCCACGGTATTCCAAGTCCTGGCTACTGTGTTGCTGTAAAGAGCCAAGCCACTGCTTTGAAGAGGGACGGTCTGTTGGGTAGGAACTGCTTTCCCTTCCCTGTGGGCTTGATAAATACCATCCCAGACTGATTGTACTCCACAATCTCAGTGGTAACCTAGGCCATTGCTAGGTGAAACATCAGACTCTATTCTTTCCACTTGCTCAGGAACAATAGAGGCTGTGGCAAGGTGGCCAAAGCACCACCACTTGCAGGGCGAAGTTGAGGCCTGATTTTGACCTCTCCAAGACCTGGAGAAGCCCAAAGGGTAGGAATATAATATTTGCAAACTCTAGAAATTTCTGCCTTTTTTCCTGATTTATTTCAGCTCCTCTAGCTATCAAAATACATCTAAGCAGCTGTACAGATAGTTGAATCCTATTTTCTTGTCCCATATCTGCAAATATTTACAGTTTTATTCCTGATTATTTGCCCCGCCCCGTTCTCTTTCTTTTTTTATATCTACAATTTATTTCCAAGTCCTCATGTTATGCCCAGACTCTTGCTCCTTAAAGAGACCAGCAGGGAATCGGGACTTGGATGCAAAAGCAAGGTGTATTCCAAAGTGAATATGAGCCTAGGCACAGAACTCGTCCATCACACTCAACGCAGGGAGTGCCAGCCAGAGAAGCTGCCTGCCAGAGATTACAGGACTTTTTATAGATAATCTTGCAAGATCACCAATTCTCACCTAATTTGCATACCTGGACCTAATTGAGGACAGCAAATGATTAGAAAAGGGTGTAAAGTCCAATAAGCATGATATCGTTATGCAAATAAAGAATGGACCATTCCTATCTGTCCTTGGGGTATGTAGATGAAACATACTATGGACATATTTTTAATTGGTCAGTTCTTGGCTATCCTTGAGGCTCTCCCAGTTGTTATTGGCTCCTCCTGTGATGGCTCTTGTCACATATGAAGTGTTTTTCAAATAGCCTAGCTTAAACAGTATGATTCAGGTGGAAAGCAATTAGGTCACTTTGACTGGTTTTATTTCTTTCGCTTGTTACTACCTCTGTGCTTGTGCGATTTTCTTGTGGGTTCCCTCACATACTCCCTGTTCACATTTCACATGGCCACACTTCTGTGCATTTTTGGGTTCACCTGTCAGCCCAACATTTCAGCGCCATTTTTCAGGGATCAGCCTAGACAAAAATACCTCTTGCTAGGGTAGAGACATGTGAATTTAGAAAATATTAGTAAAGAATGTGAAGACATGAAAGAAAATAATAAAACAGAGAAACATATAGGATAGTATTGGGAGGGAATTCCAGTGAGTAGTGAAATTCACCTGCATTTTATTTCCAATTGTTTTAAATACTCCTAAGTCCAAAAGGTAGGAATAAGACAAAAAACTGTATTAACATGATACAAAGAGATGATCATACCAATTGAAGGTTGTCGGCTACATCCATAGTTAAACATTCTGTTGCTAGAAACAAAGCAAGTTACACTCATATCTTAGACCAAAACATTTTTTAAGGAAAACCATTCTCTGAATGGAATCCAGTGTTATCCCCATAAAGAAACTAGACCCTTTGTCAGATCCTTAGACATTTGTTTGAGGTAGAAGAATATCTATTTCTCTAATCCTGAAATACAAGTCTGGATATTAGGCACACCTGTTGACAATAACATTGTGAGAATAGAATTCTCATCTAAATTTAGTTTGGACCTTTATTTGAGGTAGAATCATGGCAACTTTGAAGAAATAAAGTTCCAATTCATTGATATGGTCCATATGGAAACAGACTCACATTTTCAGGCCTTTAAAGCCAGATCAGAGTTTGAAGCTCCATGTTCTTATTTGGTAATTTAACCTTCACACTTGTCACAATGCATGACATTGCTTTGCTTTCTAATGTGTCACGGGGATGTGAATACCAAATGTTTCAAATATGTAACATTGCTGGGGGTAGTAAGATTTTTCCTTTTGGATGCTTATTTGTTATCTCATGTTTTGTAAAATGAAGAGTGAGGGTCTTTAGAGCTGCGTCTTCTTAGGCTTCTTAGGCTTTGTGTTGCTCTGCTAAACTTTCACTAAGAAAATGAATAAAAGCTAAAGAAATATAAAAAATAAAGTATTATAGCATGAGAATTCCAAGCACACATCAAAACCACATAATGTGAAAGCTTGTTCAGAGAAGCTTCAAAGATAGTTTTGTCTTCTTCTACATGAAACCCAAGGTTTCATGGCACACACACAAAGGCAGCAAATTGATGTAAAACATGCCATTCTTTTTTTATTCAATTGATTCCATGCATGGAGTTTTATTGCTTGCTTCCACTATTGCTTTCTAAGAAAATTCTCAGAAAGGATTTCCAATTAGGTTTTGTATGGACAAGTGGACCTTTCACAGACATGAATGGCTCCAGGTCACATTTCACGAGGTACACATAGACAACCATTCCTTTGGGCAAGGCTGATGTTCATGTATAAGGCGATGGCAAACACTGGTTGAAGTTTTTGACTGGAAGACTGACAGTAGTGCTTCTGAATGACCAAATAGGAGTTGCTCTCAATAACATATGGGGTCTCAAGTTGGATGGGCTTTCATACTCAGTTAACTGTAAAAGAAATTACTACTTTGTTTTTGTTTGGGGCCTAGAGATCTGCAAAATTTTTCTCATGAAATCTTGGCTACAATAATGATCAAATGTTGCCCCAGGAGATATAGCCTGGAATGTGTTGAAAGGTAACACTGACTAACATGTATGTTTTGCATAAGCAAAGACTGAGAAAAAAATGGATGTTACCTTGTAACATCTTGGCTTGGGAATTACAGTAGTAACCTCAAACCTTGTAAAACATGCCATTCTAATGAATAAAACCCGACATAGTGTGGGGAGTCTGGCATCTGCCACAATATCACTTGACAGATTAAGGCAGTGCTTCTCAACATTCGTAATGTTGTGACTCTTTATTTTCTCATGTTGCTGGTAACCCCATCCTAAAATTGTTTCACTGCTACCCCATAAATGTAATTTTGTTACTTTTATGAATCATATGTGTATATTATATATGAGTGATATCTGATATGCAACTTTGTGGTGGTCACGGCCCAGAGCTTGAGATCCGCTGCAATGGGGGAAGGGGGAGGAACATATAATCTCAAGGTCAGGTAACAGCTTTAAAAAGGCATGTAAATTAGAATGTATATTTGAAAACTCTCTTTGAGTATTTGATAGTGATCTTTATCAAGGTTAGTATCAAAATCTTTTAAAATATCTTTGTAATATGCACATTTTTCTGTGTGTTCCGCTAAAACGTTTCCATTATTTTACGGCCCCTGAAAATCCAAAGTTTGCATTTTTCATCCTCATTATTTTATGGCTCCCCCAAGAATGCTTTCAAAGTCCACTCAAACCTTGTAAATAATACAGTTGATTATGAATGCCTATATGACCTGCTTGTGGTCCTGATGTTGGGACCATTCGGAGTCCTGGCCTCCAGCTGTTCTTCCCTGTTAGAGATCTTTTTCCTTCTGATTTGAGGTACTGAAAGCTGTGTCAAAGTTGTTTACCAGCTCTGCTTCAAGAGCATGTGTTGCCTTGCCTTGAGTATCAGAGGATAAGGTTTTCACCTGTTGGCCCACTTGACTGTTGGGTATATAAGCCTCCATGGTGCTATTGAATAAAAGGCCTCTTACAAGTGAATAGAAGTCCATGTCTTTGTCTCTCTGTCTGTGTGAATCTTTATGTGTTTCAACCTCCAGCCCCTTGCCCGAAGCTCACGAACTGTATGGTAGCGCATAGAGCTCAGACAGGCATTGTGCGCTGCAGTCCTGATTATAAAAGTTGTTAATTACTGTCAAAGCAAGTTGATAAACATTTTAGTTACAACTATATTAATTTCTTCAAGGCAATAGGATATCTATCTCAATTGTTTCATATATCTGGCTCAGTATTTGTCTTTGTTTTCTAATTTTAAACCCTATAACCAAGTTTTCAAATGCCATATTCAGGAACTATTTCTACATTCAAGTTATTTTATAATTACTTTAGTCCATGGTGACTGGGACTTTTCTCTGTCTAATGATTATGTGGGTCTTTTTGTTTGGCACATACAGTAACTTAAGCCTTGGTTTCGATGGATTCAATTGATCAATGTTAAAGCTTTATAAAAAAATTTCAATTTTACTTTTATGGAAAGAAAATAAATATCAAGAAATTGAAATCATTTAGACACTCTCACACTAATTTCAAATTTGTTTCATTCCATTAGGAATTAATTCTAAGGAAATTCACTAAAGAGAAAGTGAACTTTGCTGCTAAGATGTTGCTGCCACAGATGACTTTGGGAGATTTCTTTAATCTTCTTACAGCAGATGGTATAATGAGGGTCCACAAAGTTTTTGGTTAGCCTCATACAGAGAGAAGGAGACATTGTATGATGCCATCACAAGATCCACAAGACAGTAGGAAGTGTTCTTTATATGTTGACACTCAGGCAAAAAAAAAAAAGGTTTCTAAAAATTGGTGTTTGGGATAGAAATGAGTGAAAAGGATATCCATCCAAACCATACTATCATGGAATCATTCAAGTTTAAGTCATGACTGGGAAGGCATATAATTTTCTCAGTAATATAAAACATATTGTGATATAATTACTGAGTCCTATCTTGTCTCATCTAGTGACATTTTTGAATGTCCTTAATGGGATTTCTTGAGAACTAATGAGTCTGTCAAGAAGAGGTATATCCCTAGTGGAACCCCTTAACCTTCATGCAACTGCAGAAAGATAAAAGTTAAATAATTTCTTCTATGTGGCCACTATAAAAAATTGCTGCATTGGGTTTCAAGGCAGATATCATTTTTTTTTTTGGTTTTTCGAGACAGGGTTTCTCTGTGGCTTTGGAGCCTGTCCTGGAACTAGCTCTGTAGACCAGCCTGGTCTCGAACTCACAGAGATCCGCCTGCCTCTGCCTCCCAAGTGCTGGGATTAAAGGCGTGCGCCACCATCGCCCGGCTCAAGGCAGATATCTTTAATGTCTGTCTTAAACCCAACAGGGACTTGCTGTTGTTACATTCCAGGTATGAAAACTCATGAGCACTCCTGAAAGCAAATACCCCAGCCATCTTTAACTTTGAAGTTTTGTGCACTTATCCAACACTGGTCTGGTTCTGCAGATCTAACGTCTTAGTTGTGACTCTGGTATATGGTGGTTGCTATTGTCAAGTCTGTAGAGAAGTACCTAAGTGTGCTTTGTTATCCATGATAGAAGATGTTGAATTATATGGACTCCATGAGTCCATTATATTTACAAGTAAATGGATTGTGACGTATTTGTGAAAAACAATTTATGAAGGATTTTTCCATGAACATTATTTCTGGTGTTTGGTGACTTTTTCCTTATTTTATACATTTTCTTTTCTAATCAAGCTTCTTCTGCTAATTTTTAGCTATTTTCTCTCACTCCCTTCTCTCTCTCTCTCTCTCTTTCTCTCTCTCTGACCTGTTTTTGTCTCTCAATGCTTTCATAGAACATATACTATTTTCTATTCTATCAGTCTCTACCTCATTATTTTGATAGCAACCTGGGGTTATACTTATGATCTTAAAACCCAATTATCATCTGTTCTCTGCCTCCCAGAGCACTGGGGTTATAGACATGCACAGTATGTCCAGTTTTTCATGGGAATTATGGTATTGAAGACAGTGTCTCAAGCTTGCACAGCAAGAGCTCTTATCCACTTAGTGATCTCCCTGAACCAATATCTGAGTTGTTAGTCTCTGAAGTTTTTTTTTATTTTATTTTTTTTTTGGTTTTTAGAACTGATAACTATACCAAAACTCTTAGCTCAGCTATACTTTTACTTGTCACCTTTATTTTCATCTTCTTTCTACTTTCATATTTAAATACATGTACTTACTTGTAGACAGAAGTGTCTGTTTTGTCCAGTCCTGCAGCTGTTCAATCCCAAATAAACACACAGAGGCTTTGGTTAATTATAAACTATTTGGCCTATTTCTAAGGTCTGTTACTAACTAGCACTTACAACTTAAATGAACCCATAATTCTTATCTATGTTTAACCTTATGGCTTGGTACTTTTTCTTAGTAAGACATTCTCATCTTCTTCTGCATCAGGCTGATGACTGCATCTCTGCATTTCCTCTTCCTAGAATTCTTCTAGTCTTGTTTCCCTGCTTATACTCCCCCCCTGGCTCTTGGCCAATCAGTCCTTTCTTAAACAAGAGCATTATCCCATACCATTTCCCATTTTTTAAAAAACAAAAACCCTGAATCTATTCTTCTTTGTTTAGAATTTTCCTATTATCCATAAAAACTTGTAGATGTAAACTGTTTTAAGACAGGGGTAGGGCAAAGCAAAAGCTCCTTCATGAAACTAGATATCAACATTTCAAATATACCCCTAAAAGAAAATGTCTCTCAAATATATGCAAGCAAAAATGGTTTACTTTTACATCCATGCTAATGACTAATCCAGAATCAATACAAGATCATAGAACATATACAACTGAAGGGTATTTTATTTCATAGGGAGGCTATGCCAAATTTATTTTTATTTTATTTAGGTTCTTTGATAATCTCTCAGTTTCTTGAGTTCTCTAGAATTAGTCATGACACATTCAAATTTGTAACTAAGAATAGTTCATGGTAAATTGCAAAGATAGGTCTGAGCACAGAAGTCTGAAATATGTTCAGGTCAGTGATTATAAGGATAGGGCTATTTATGGAGTTGGGGAGAAACCTAGTTCCAGAGAATCTCCCATATATCCATAAGGATGACCCTAGCTAAAACTCCAAGCAACAGTGGTGAACTGGCTTTCCCTTGTAATCATATTAGTAACTACTCTAATTGTCATCATGGAGTCTTTGTCTAGTACCTGGTAGACGTAGATGCAGAGATTCATAATCAAGTACTGGGATGAACTCCAGGAGTCCTGTTGAAGAGAAGATGGAGGGATTATATGAACAAGGGGGCTGTCAAGATCATGGTGGGAATGCTCACAGAGACAACTAACAAACTTGTAGGAAATCTGGACAGATATCTAGAGAGCCAGCATGGGCCTGAATTAGGCCCTTGGCATATGAATGACAGTTAGGTAGCTTGGTCATTTGTGGGGCTCATAGTAGTGGAACCAGAACCTGTCTCTGATACATGAGATGGCTCTTTGGAACCTATTATGTATGGTTCTATGCCTTGTTCATCATTGATGGAGGGTTGAGGAACTTGGTCCTGCCTCTACTTAGTATGCCATGCTTTGTTGATTCCCATTGGAGGGCTTAACTTATCTAATAGAGACAGAGGAGGAGTGGATGGGGATGGGGTAGAAACGAGGTGAGGGAAGGGAGAAGGGGGAGCAGATAGGGGGAATGTGGTTGGTATGTAAAATAATGATGAATAAAAAGAAGCTATCAGTTTGAAAGTGGGGAGTATGAAAGGTGGTGGAGTGAGGAGTCTTGGGAGAGGCGAATGGAAGAAAGGAGGAAATTATGTATTTATATTTGAATTAAAATGCTTTCAAAAGAATTAATGATCGAAACAACAAGCAAATACTGGTAGGGCTAAAAACATTGTTGCCTGTTCAAATGATTAATCAATGCCATGTACATTTGATCATTTAGCATGTGTTAAAAATGCTGACACAAAATGGGTTACTTTAAAATGTCATTGAAGGCAGAAAAACTAAAGTCCTGAATAGAGAGAACTCTGGGGTGTCTTGTCATTTGAGTCCAGAATAAAGACATGGACTCAGTAAAGGAGAGAGAGGGTGGCAATGAAAAGATGGAAGGGTTCCCTTTCTTTTAGTTTTAAAAATAAATTGTATTGCATACATTTAACTTATACAAACAATATTTGGGATACATATACATATTTGGGATACATATAAATTCATTCTCCTCAAGTATTGCATGGCAAGAACAAAAATTCCAGTATATTATAATTTATTAATTATAGGAGAGGAATATTTAAATATGAACAATGTGCTGATGATTTCTGAAGTCATAACTTTCCTTATGTCCACTTGATCTAAATGTACCAAAGTTTACAAACACAACACACACAAAGAATCAAATGCACTTCCTTCTTTTTGAATCATTGAAGACTGCATGTAGCTCCCACCAAAAAAAAGTCATACTTTTTAGTTTTTTCTACTGTATTCTTTACAGGCTTCCTCATTTCATTAAATGAAATATTGCCATTCATTGACCTCATACTCAGTACACATAAATTTCCATTGTTTAATCTTTCAAAAACATCTGAACATTAGTACTTGATGTCAATGTGATAATGGGAGGCAAATTAATCACTCCTCTTAATTAGAAAATTTGCTTTCCGTTGGAAGATAGGTATATTTAAATGAAACCCTGGAAACCTATCTCTCCTCAAATATTTCAGTGACTTTGCATCTTACTCTGAAAGAACTCAGTTTTCAATATGATATATATCACCAGTATCTTGATTCTGAGTAAATTATGACCTGATATGTTATCATCACACTGGTTTGTCATCTGTCATGTTTTTGACATTCAAACAACACAGACTTCTTGCTGTACTTCAAAGAACAAAATAGAGCCAAAAGAATGATGAGATGCATGTGCATAGGTGCCTCTGCCTGCTTCGAGTTCTGACTAACCATTTTACTAGATTATTTCCTTGGAGAATTTTATGCTTTCTATCTCTGTCGGCCCCAATATCTATAAATTGATAAGTAATTTCCTCCTTCTGAAGGGTTTGTAAAGAAAGAAACAAACCATAGTATAAAATCATCAAATGTATTAGTTATCAATATCATTCAGGATCATGATCATCATCACCATCACTATAGTTATTATCACCGCAATATAACCACCATTATCCCCTCCATTGAAATGGCCATTAGGTAACATAACCTCTACTGCTAGATAACAACAACCACTATCACAATTAGTCTTCATCATTGGTATTTATCATCAAGTCATCATCATTCTCCTTCTCCTTGTTTTCTTTCTGTCCTTATATCTTTTCTTCTTCTTTCCCTTCAGTTTGTGTCAAATGCACAGTGTGGGACAGGGATAAAATAATGGATACAGTTATTTTTTTCCAAAAGCAATAAAACAAAAGAAAATGTGCCTCCTTGAAGTTAATTAAGACAGTCTTTTGTTTCTAACATATGAAAGTAATAAGTGAATATGGGAGATGGATTTGATTGAAATACATAATATATATCTATGTAATCATAAATAATATTTTTAAGAATAATTACAATAAAGCGTATCAAATTATGTGTGATCTCATGAGCAATTCACATTTAAAATATGTGCATTTGTTTATTGCCCAAACATACACATACAATGAAACATACACAAACACATGTTTATATTAATACTCCCAAACATACATATACAAAGAAACACACAAAAACATTCATTGGAATGAATTTTGACTATGTGTGAATTAATTTAAAATAGAACATGAGTTTTTAAATTTTGTAAATATTGTTATCCCTAAAATTATAAAATTCACAAGTAAATGAACACAGCTAGAAAAAAAATCTTCCAGGGTGAAATAACATGGGTTTCAATGGACAAATATTATATGTTTTCTCTTACTGGTGGATCTTAGATATTAATCATTCTATCAGCATGCTTCAGTTGTTATAGCCAAAGAGATTAGATACAGAGTAAATGAGTAGGTGAGCTATTTCCCTACAAAGGGAAATAGAATATACAATTATGGAGAGGTGGTGGGGAAATGGGAGTGCTGACAACTTTAGTTAGACATCAACTTGATTTCTCCATGCTCTATGTGTTATGTAAAAGTTGTCCTCAGCAATTAAGTTACCTCCTAACTTTATGTTCAGTGTACTAAAATATACTCTGTATACTAAAAGGGATGAAAGGTAACTACGAACCCACTTACAAACCTTATGATCTACAGTGGTGACCTGCCTGCATGATATGCTTGAGCAATAGTGGCATAAATATAAGACTAACCAAGTTGAATTTAAGGCCTATTCCATAAGATTAAACTCATTCCTGGCATTGTTCAGGTAGCTAAAAACCTGAGAATGATTATTTCATAGGCCTAGAAAAAAACAAATACTATTCTGGTAAGTTAGCAAAGCCAATAAGTCCTACTGATGTCCTGCTGTACTTGTTTATCAGTCTTGATCAGCCATCACCAGAGAAACTTCCTCTTGTAGTATGTTGCAACTGATATAGAGACCCACAGCTATGCAATATTCAAGGATTGAAAGACTTAGGAACACTCAGTTCGATCTAAAATGGATGACTTCAAGAATCCTCTCCTTTTAGGTCCCAGGAATTCTGTGAAAGAGGATAAGAAAAAGCTGTAAAAGAAAAAAGAGATAAATTCTCCAAGAAAAATATAGTCTTTCTAAAGCAACCAAACTAATATACATATGAAACTACAGAGATTGTGGTAGCATGTACAGAGCCCACATAATCAAGCAGAAGGGGTCCTAATGCTGAGAATAAAATTGACTCCTATCCCTAACCAAGAAACAATCTCCAATTGATATTGACTTGCAAAGTATTTAGTTATCTCTAAAGGAGGCTCATGGGTTATATTTACTACATTTAATAATAGAAGTCAACAGAAGTTTCTATTCTGCCCAGTCACACAGCCATTTAGTACCAAATAAATATATAGAGGCTTATATTAATTATAAACTGTTTGGCAAATTGCTCAGGCTTATTACTAACTAGCTTTTACAACTCAAATTTACTCATAAATCTTGTCTACGTTTAGCCTCATGGCTCAGTACCTTCTTTCAGTAAGGAATTCTTTTTTAATTTTTTTATTGATTTTTATTGAGCTTTACGTTTTTCTCAGTAAGGAATTCTTATCTTGCTTCCTTTGCATCTGGCTGATGACTGGATCTCTGCCTTTCCTCTTTCCAGAATTGTTTTAATCTGGTTTCCCAACCTATACGTCCCCCTGGCTACTGGCCAATCAATGTTTTATTAAACCAATATGAGTTACAAATCTTTACAGTGTGGAAGAATATTTTTCCACAGCAAGTAGGACCTATGTCTAGCATTACATGGCCAACAAAAAATAAACTCACATTAGACTTCTTGTTTTATATTAATTTTTCACCCTTGCTAGTCATTAATTTTGCAGTTTCTGATTGATTGTGTATTTTAATGGACTTTGGGATACATGTGTGTTTGTGTGTGTGTGTATGTGTGTCTTGTGGGTTTACTATTTTATTGATATGTGTGGGAATTGCCTATATGTAAAACAGAACATGATTTTTATCCATTAATTTAAATACCATTTAACTTAAAAGTATAACCCATTTATGATTTGAGCAATATTATTATCAGAAGATTAATGTTTCATTTATAAAAGTAAGTA
The DNA here is from genome assembly GCF_000317375.1 of Microtus ochrogaster. Classification (NCBI taxonomy): domain Eukaryota; kingdom Metazoa; phylum Chordata; class Mammalia; order Rodentia; family Cricetidae; genus Microtus; species Microtus ochrogaster. Next base: position 44,119,314 of record NC_022015.1, on the reverse strand, counting down.
ACAGATAATGTAGATAGACAACCACTTAAAGATAGAACATTAAAATGATACTATTACTTGGGAGTTGTGCCTCTTCTCTGTATTCTCAGTCCTTAAAAGTCTGAGATAGACAGATGCAAGTTTGGGACCAGTCAATGTCCACATGAAAAAAAATGAATAAAAAAATAACACTAACAATATACTATTAGCTAATTTAAAGTTACAGCCATCTGTTGTGATCTTTAAGATGCATATTCCTTTCGAAGTCACGTGGAACATTCACCTGATTAGTTTTTGTGTCATGAAGCACAACTCCATGCTCCAAACTGCAAATGATGTAAAGGATGGAGCACCTTGTAATTACCATCTTCCCTACTTAAATTATATACACAGCTCCACACAGAAAAGGAAGGAAAGGAAATCACTTTAGAAACCATCAGTACAACATTGACTCTTACAACTATTACAACAGTTTTCCAGCCTCCTAGATCTGGCACTAAAGTACATCTCTTTATTAAGAAGAAATTATATTGTCTAAGACTTATTAACTAAGCTTAGTTATCTGAAAATATTGGGTAAGCTCTTTTGATCATTCTACTGATAGAGTCTTTTATTATAATAATAGAAAGGACTTTTGAGAACTTACATAAAACATCTTTGTTTCAGACATTTGTTACAATATATGTGCATTATCTATATTTCTTGAACAATGAAAGCACTTAATGATAACATTACTAGTACCCAGAACATTCAGATGAATACAAATTTAATTCCATTCCTAATGAAAAAAATTATTTAATAAACATTTTAAGAAAATTCAATTAGTAATGTTTGTTATTTTTACATATAATACTATAGTAAATAACTTGAGGCTTTCTGTTGGTTGATAACCCTCAAACTCCCTCTCACCACAGTTTACATCTCTCAAGAATGACCTCATTATAAAATCACACAGATACAACCTTCTCTTGCCAACAGTTGGCTTCCAAAGTACAGGACTAAGCAAGAGATGCAAAAGACATGTGGTACTGCCCTCCCTGATTTCTCTTTGTGTTATTTTGCTGGTTAAAAGTTTCTTTAACTGAATCAAAACTACCATTCCTGGAATAGATTCTATTCTGAATCTTGTTTTCATTGGTATTTAAAAAAAAAACAGCGTACCTTTTCTTACTTTTTAGGTGTCTTTATGATAATGGCCTCTTGCAGTCAAAAGGATTAAATGATTTTTACATTCCATGACTCCCAAGTACTGCAGACAAGCTCATTATTTTTATCATTTTATCTAGAACTAATGGAATAAGCAACTACTATATACTATCTATCTAGCTATATAATGTCATATACTTTACTAGTACCAATATTTTGTGCTTATCTACATATAATCATATAAACTAATCACCCAGTCTAAAACTAGCACATAGTAAAAAATGTCACCATATAAATGGAACATTTTTGTAATTTAGGTTCCTTGCTTTTTAGGGACATCATTCCTAAATCAGTTAAGACAATACTTTTGTAGAGACACAGGGATTTGATTTAGCTAAGACTAAATTTTGTTATATTGGGTTTTTCCTATCATATGAGTTTTTGGGAAAGATAATTCCTGGTAATATTTTCCCTATGGCCCCTTTCATCTCACTGTTCCTCAGAGTGTAGATGAGGGGATTGAGGAATGGGGTTCCCAGTATGTACACGAGAGAGATGAATTGATCTTGCTTGGGATGGTAGTTGGAGTTGGGGCGCAGGTACATGAAGGCACAGCAGCCATACTGCAGCAGCACCACAGTGAGGTGAGAGGAGCAGGTGTTGAAGGCTCTGCGCCGACCAGCTGCTGAGTGGAGTTTGAGTACAGCATTCACTATCAAGGCATAGGTGGTAGCAATGAAAAAGAAAGGTACAGCAATGGCTAGTGTGGCTGCCACTAGCACAGAGAGCTCATGAAAATGACTTGTGGCACACACAAGACGCATGACTGGTGGTGCATCACAAAAGAAATGCTCTATTTCCCTGTTCTGACAGAAGGGAAGACAGAAGATGAAGACCACAAGCTGTAAGGACAGGAACAAGCCAATGACCACAGAAGCCACAACCAAGCGGATGCAAATAGTTACAGTCATGATGAGAGGGTATTGCAAGGGGAGACAGATGGCGACATATCTGTCGTAAGCCATGATAGCCAAGAGGAAGCAGTCAGCACTGCCAAGTCCAATGAGAAAAACCATCTGAGTAGCACAGCTCAACAAAGTGATAGTGTTCTGTGACTGTAGGGTGTTGGCCAGCATGTGTGGTACCACCACTGCAGTGTAGCATAGTTCTATCCCTGAGAGGCTACCCAGAAAATAGTACATGGGTGTATGTAGGCGGGATTCTGTCTGGATGGAGACCACAATGAGGATATTCCCAGAGATGATTAGTGCATAAGCCAGGCTGATTCCAGTGAAGCAGAGGGTACGTAATTCTGGGACTTTAGGATAAGCCAGGAACACAAACTCCATCAGTACTGAGTGGTTCTCCCAGGTCATTGAATCCACAGGTGTTCTCTTCAGTGTGGAAAAATACCTGTCAGATTTCTAATTTACCTTATAGACAATTATTTTTACTTTATTAATAAAATCTATATTTAAATGCACAACAGGTAAATACTTCATCTTTTAATTTTTATTTTTATGAAATAGATTCTCCCGAAAATCCACATGTTAATTTTTATCTTCAGTTTGGTAGTGAGATATTATTAAGCAAGAGCATCAGAGCAAATTATTGGATACACAAAGGTATTTTCAGAAGGCATGGAGCAGCAATTAAATTCTTTCAGTAAATTCATTAGTAAGCATCATAGAACTAATTAGTCAAATCAATTCAAGTGTGTTAGGAAAGAATTGCTCCAATTTATTCTTTCATACACGTATTCACTATAGATTTAATTTATTTGTGTATGTATTTCATTGTCCTTAATTCAGTGACATGTCAATATCATATTCACAGATTATTGTAAAATAGAAATTTAAGGAAAGAAAGAAGCAATAAAGGAATTATAAGAGAAGTGATCATGGACAAATTATTGTTCAAGTTAGACTTGGCAGTGGTACAAATAAGATGCAGATAATGGTGTACATTTTTTTGGTTTATCTAGGCTTATCCAATTAGGACAGCAATGACACCAGTACAACCTTATTTTATCTTAGGTTCCATTCTAACAGTAAAAACATGAACAAAACTATTGAATACCCTTGAAAACTATTCTTTGACTTTACACAGGGTTTTAGAAAGCATAACTAGTATCCTTTCCCACATTTACCTTTGCTTTCCACGAGAAAACGTGAGATTGAAACTGGGGTATTGTCCTTTCCTAAAAAGTCAAAGCAAAGCAAAGAATATAAAGTGACCTCAAAATTTCAGCGAATATTGACAGTTCTAAAGAATACTGTTTCTGCTTTTTTTCTTAAATCTATAATTAGGAAGGCTGAAGAAAGGTGTCCTGTAATGTTAATTCAAATTACCCAACTTTAATATTAGCCATTAGTCAGTAAGTTCTGTTAAAGAAATCTCTTTCCAAATGCCCTTTCTCAGCAGAAATATCATTTGCAGAAAGCAATGCTACTGTCTCATATATCTTAGTCATGGATGGCTCTCTATGCTATTCTTAAAGGTAAGGAATGGTCATTGTTTCATTCCTTTTTCTTCTTTCTCTGAGTTTCAAAATGCTTGAAATAATTTCTCATGACACTTAGCACTCTGTTTCAAGACAGAGTAAGGAGGAAGGGTTAAGTGTGAATACAAAATTCATGCTGATTGTGCATAATATGACATGTATAATTCTATTAACTGCCACTACAATGCCAGGAAATTTGGAACCTCTCTGAATTTCAATTTTCTTTACTTGAAATATGTGGATGATAATTATACATAAGTCAAAAGTATTATTAGGAATCTAAGAGGGATATTAATGTAAAATACCTATCAGAATCTATAAAACATGATCTCTTAACCATCTGTAGTTTCAAGGATAAACACCTGCATTATTATTAATACCTTTCTATGACGACATGAAAAATGATAAATACATTCATACATAATAATTACACATTTTTTAAAGCTTACCAACAATAAATTTATTTTAATAATTTTTATGTGAAATGTCTTCAGATTTTTTTCTGCTTCTTTATCTTTTTTTATTAATATCTGCCTCCTCCCTGCCTCCTTTTCCTCCCCCTCCCCCCACACCCCATTCCCCACTCCCACCCGCATTTTATAGATAAAAATTCTTTGGAAAATTAGAATTTTATTTTTATTTTGAGATTATTTCAAGTGAAATATCTTTCAATATGCTTATTAAAATAACTTATATCCTATACTTGAACTGCACTATGGAAACATTTTATTACTTAAGTATTTAGTATTTTGGTGTTTACAATAACCAAACATCTAAAGGTAGCCTAACACCTGTCTGATGATGGAAGGCCTTGAAATTCATCCTAGAATGATGAGTTCTGAGAAGATTATTGAAATGCAGCAAAATTGTATCTTCTTAATAGAACAATTAACTAAATATTCACATGGGAACTATGTAAGGTCATGAATTCTTAGTGTTGAAAGGGACATCATAAACTACCTTGTGTAGTTTTCACCAGATACATGAAAAATTTAAGCACATAAGAATATCTTCAATAGACAATAAATCCACTAAATTTCTAATTCTTGATGAAGTATTGGAAGGAAGGATTCTCTGAAATTAAATTCTGTGCTTAGCTGAAACTGGCCTCTATGTGAATTCTATCTATTCTAGCTCTTTTAAACAATGGTATATTTTCTTTACAGAAATACTTCAGACACTGTTACTATTCCTTTAGTTTCAAATATTCTTTCCCATTTATTTTTAATACAATTAACATCATGGGTTTGATGTGTGTCACAAGTTAAATGTTCCTCTCTGTCTTATATCTACAGAAAGCACAACATCATTAACCAGAAATTACATGAGAAAGGTTTTCTGTGCACATTCATGAGAACCCATTAATCTGCATTAGAACAGCATACTGCTAGTGTCTAGTTAGTGTTACATAAAAAATAGATCATACATTTAATATTCAGAAGTCCTAAGTTAGACCCTTAACAGCATAATCCCTTGAGAAGTCTATCTCACAAAATTTTCTTTTTCCTTTTGCTTAAAGATATAAATACTAATACTAACCTAATAGTTTGGGGCTTATTCAAACATGGGATTACAAACACTTGACTTGATGTATAAAACCCATAAAGGTGGGTAATGCCCATTTTCTTCTCTCATTTTTTGTATCTCCTTTAGGTATTCCTAATGGAATACCACTATCCACTTAGCAGAAGAGGATTAGATAGACCCAAAGAGGACAAGATTTCTAATAAATTGAAAATTACCAATTTTAAACATTTACTACATTAACATTTATTAAAGATTGGTTATTAATGTTAAGTGAAAGTAACTAGACTGTGAAGAGAATTCAGAGGAACACTGAGTCCTGGGCTAAAGTATTTCTGACATCCTAGAATGTATTTACGAGAACTTCAGTTTTCTAACAGAATCAATAGTTTGCATATCAAGGGAGGAAAAAGACTTCTTTTACCTTCAATGTGAAGAGAGAGAGGGCTTAATAAGTTCTCGGTTTTACCTGCAAGAGACAGGACATAAAATATGGTGACTGACTATTCTTTTGAACCAGCAGGAGAAGACATCTTGGGGAAACTGTTCCTGGGGGACTGAGCCTTAATATACCATCATACAAAACCGCAGAAGGAGCAAATTGCTTTGCCAATTCATTTTGTCTCATATGTTCCATCTCCCTGAAGAAAGCAGTTCAGTGATTGCCAATCTATTTTCCTGCTATCAAAATTTCTGAGGAACTTACTGATTGACCTATTTAAATAGGCACAGAATAAAGTATGAGAATTCATAGTGAACTGTCAAATCAGTATCACCAAGCACTCCAAAGAGCACCATTTTCATAATTGTGTGAAGCCTTCTTCCAAGACTGACACATTACTAGGAAAAAATATTCCAGGAATTAAAATGGAAAACTTAGAAAACTAAAGGAAAGAAGAGCAGGCCATGCTGACATGAGAGATTAGTATGAAACTTAAACAAATGAACGGTATTTTTGAATCAAGTTTGTACCACTGGAACAAATCATAACACTGGAAAGTGCATCTTAATGTGTGTGAGAAGAAAGTCTCCAGTGAAAGTAGTACCTTATATATCTTTGAAAAACACTTATTAAATCTCTGATGGTAGAACA
>NC_022015.1:44110380-44111979 GCF_000317375.1 Microtus ochrogaster | reverse complement strand
CACTCGGGAGGCAGAGGCAGGCGGATCTCTGTGAGTTCGAGACCAGCCTGGTCTACAGAGCTAGTTCCAGGACATGCTCCAAAGCCACAGAGAAATCCTGTCTCGAAAAAAAAAAAAACAAAAATAAATGAATAAAATAAACTAAATAAAAAGAATTATATAATATCATTTTCAGGAAAGTGGAATTTACTGGAGATCATCATACTATATGACACAATTAAGGGTTATAAAGGCAAATACTGAATGATTTCTTTCACATGTAGGGATATAATCTGAAGGAAAAGACATGAAATTAGAAAGGAGGATATTTGAAAACCTGTAGAAGGAGGGTGAAGGCAACAAGGTGACAGTGTTTATAATATAATAAAACACATTGCAAACACAAATAAATTCAAAATTTTGTAATTCAATATACACTTATTTAAAGCCACAAATAAAAACAATGTATGGAGTACAATATACACATACTTTATACTTTATGACAGAGCTTTAACAGCCTGCTTAGCAGTCAGCTAGATTCCAGAAATATTAACATAGTTTTCTGTACCTGGAAATGTAGTTTCTTATTCTTATGTTTCATTTGCTTACTCTTTGCATTCCAATGAATTCTTAAAATAAATAACTTTTTAGCATAATGATTCTGTTTGAAATGATTTTATATAAATTACTTCAATATAATCATTTTGTTTAAAAGGACTAGCTTGCAATTTGTAGAAAGTGTCATCAATAATTTAACATATCCAATGACATCTTGATGCTCTTTATAAGCTTTAACACAACTGATACTTTAACTATAAATTTACCAACCCTGTTTTATTCCATATTTTAGTATCTGAAACTTCTCAAATGATAAAAATATTACTTTTGAAAACTTAATATATGTTTTCAACATTCTTTCAGAATAAACATACCTTTGAGGATTTAAATGTATTTTCGTACTATGTGACCTCAGGTTGAATATTCTAGTGTCCTGTACACAAGCTCTGATCCATCTACTTGGAGATATTATCATTACTGTTCTAGTAATTATTGGCAAGCTAATTTTTTCAATTAAATAATTATTTAAAAGAAAATAGGCTGGGCGGTGGTGGCCCTTTAATCCCAGCACTTGGGAGACAGAGGCAGGCAGATCTCTGTGAATTCAAGGCCAGCCTGGTCTAGTTCCAGGACAGGAACCAAAAGCTATGGAGAAATCAAAAAAAAAAAAAGAAAAGAAAAAAGAATATAAATTTGGTTTCTTTTAAACTGTATAGTAATACATTTGATGGGAAGATAACTTTCCAATGGGGTATACAAAAATTGTATCCATGGAAGCTTCCATATGTGTGAGCTTGATCTAACAGAATAAATGTCTGTTAGAATATGCTTCCTTCAGTGTGTGGGTGCACCCCTCATGGTCCTGAGTTCCTTGCTCATGCTCTCTCTCCTGCTCCTGATTTGGACCTTGGGTGCTCCAATGTGGGTCTCTGTCTCTGTCTCCTTTCATCGCCTGATGAAGGTTAATATCCAGGAGGATGACTATATGTTTTTCTTTGGGTTCACCTTCTTTTTTAGCTTCTCTAGGATCACGAATTATAGGCTCAATGCCCTTTATTTATG
>NC_022015.1:44100761-44110000 GCF_000317375.1 Microtus ochrogaster | reverse complement strand
AGGGAAATGGGAGGCGGTGGAGGGGAGGAGGCAGAAATCTTTAATAAATAAACAAATAAATAAATTTAAAATAAATAAATAAATTAGTTACATGGAAAAAAAATGCTTCCTTCACATGTGGTGTTGAAGATGGTAAAATTCTTTCACCAAAGAGAGGAAAAGCACTGGCATAGGATAGTGTATATCCAATGACTTCTTGGCTTTGATGCTGAGAATGCTCAATTTTCTTGAATGAATATCTAACAAGTGAAGTTCCTTTTTATTTTATTTCGATCCCTTTTTTTTTTGCTGTAAATATGGCAATCTGAATGGATTGGCTTGGAGATTTTTCTTCTGTCTAGCATCCTTGAAATCACAATATCTATCAGCCTGAGAATAGGCTGTCTTATTTCCAAAAAATATCTTAAATTTGGGTTATGGGATTTATGAGTCAAAATGATTATGGATGATAAGTCTGTTTATTAATGGTGACCAAACTTGGAATAAATGATTGCAAAAGATAACTGTTTTATCGCAGATTATTAATGATGAGTATACTTATGACCCCAGATGTGCAAAAGATAAAGATATCATATGTCTAGAATAAAAAATGATGTGGTATATGTTTTGGAACACCATGTCTCTATCCCTGCTTACTGAATCCTACATAAATAAAGAAGAATTGTGACTGCTAGTTAGTTAGGTTTCAAGATTCTTGCCACTAGTAATGGCCTGTCTCACTCATTCTGTCACTTACTCTTTGCCTACAGATGAATTTTAGTTGGCCTTAATAATAAAAATCCAAGAGTCAGATATAGGGGTTAATGATGAAGATCGGAGAAGCCAAGTAGTCAACTACTATGGAGTATTTTTATTTCTACCAATGTTCAGACCAAAGTCGTGATCCTGTCTTCAAACTGTCTGTCTCTACCAAACCTCAGACTGCACGACTCCTCAGACTCTTCCCACCTTACATTCCTCTCTTTGATCCACTATGTCACTCCTATTTCTTCTCCCTAGTGCTGGGATTAAAGGCATGGGATCCTAAGTGCTGAGATTAAAGGTGTGTGCCACCACTACCTGGCCTCTATAGCCATAAAGATAGTATGGATTGCTTTGCACTCTGATACTCAGGTAAGGTTTATTTGTTAAAACATAAACAAAATACCACCACACTTGCCTCCTCTCTGAAATCCATCAGTGATCAGGATAGGCCCCTGACAATAGGTATCAGAAATATATGAAGAAAGAAGTAACCGCATATTTCTAGCAAACAACAGGGAACTATAGATCATATTTAGAAATCTCTTTTAAAAGTCCTAGGAAAAACCACCATAACTAAAAGAATACATTGTTTAAGGTCAGCTTTATTACCAGGCCACTGAACTATCATAATTTTATTACTAGACATAAATGTTAGGGCTAGAAACATGGCTTGTTGGTTAAGAGTTCTTGCTATGCAAGCATAAAGATAAGAGAGAATTGAGACCCTAACACTCACATAGGTCATTGCCTCTGTTCCCATCTGTTGTTGGATGAAGGTTCTATGGCGATATTTAAGATAACAATCAGTCTGACTACAGGGTAAGGCCAGATCAGATACCCTCTCCTCTATTACTTAGGGTCTTAGCTGGGGTCATCCCTGTGGGTTCTTGGGCATTTTTCTAGAGCCAGGATTCTTGCTTACTCCATAATGGCTTCCTCAATCATATCTGTCTTTCCTCCATCTCAACTATCCCATTCCTTCAAGTTCTTTTCAACCCCTCTTTCTCTGCTTATTTCTACCCCCCTCTTCCCTCTGCTCTAAAATTAATTTCTAGGTGGGTCTATATATGTTTTTCTTTGGGTTCACCTTATTACTTAGTTTCTCTAAGATCATGAATGTCAGGAAAGAGAAATTTTTTAAAAAAAATATAACATTTGTGAAGGATTCAAAGCATTTAAATACAAAATGAATGAATAGACTAACGAACTCAGCAAAGAAAACAGTAACTACTTCAGCAATCCCCCAAAAAGCATTAACATATGCCTGAATAAGATGACAAAGACAGCCTGGTAACTTGAAAGTTGATTTCATTAAATAGAAGTATTGAAGAGAAGTGAATATAATATGAAGGTAGAATTAAAAAACTCAGTAACTCACTGGAACCCTCAGAGTTGGGCATACAATCCTGCCAGTCACCACGAAGCTTTTAGCAACTAGCAATTACTAGGAGAATGTGACAGTTATCTCTAAAAGTGCAGCCATAGATAAGTTTACAACACTCCAGTGGTAGACAAATATTCAAGATTATATTGAATACACAAATTATTTCTCAAAGTGAAGAAACCAAAGGGCAGGAAATTAGATGGGTAGAGAAGAAAAAAACTTGAATGAGCAAGGGTGATTATGATCACATCACATTATATGAAACAAGAAATCAATAAAACTTTAAAGAGTATTTGAGAATATGACTCTGGTATTTACTATCTATCTCTATCCATCTACTTATCTATGTATGTATGCATCTATCTATCTTGAACTTATCTGTCTGTTTTGCCATCATAGTAGCTTTAAGTCTATCCTGAGATGTGTATCTAGGCAGAGCCCTAGTGAAAGACCAAAGAAACTATTTCATCCAAATCTATCCTGCAGAATCAATTAGTTTGGTAGAGGCTGTGGCTTACATAAGTATGGGTGAGAACTTGCCTACAGTAACATGGGTGTCTCTAGACAGATTCACTTTTGAAAAGCCTACCCATCTTGGGTGACCACTCAGGAAGAAATCTGAAACCTATAACTCAATAAATAACTTACAAGAAGCTTGGTTTGGGAGTCTCTTCTTTCTAGTATCCTATTTTTTCTGTTACAATTTTTAAATCCTGAGTTTGTTAGGCTTGTATCTTTATAAGATCTGGAGGCAGGTAAGTTTCGTTGACAGCCTGAACCTTTTAAGATTTTGACACATATTAGTGTTTAATATTGATTTATTTTTTAAGTTTTATAATATCCTTTCACTCTCAAGGACAAATTTTTCAATTCAGAGGAAATAGTTATAGGACAGCAACTCATATATGAAATGTGGTGTAATTTGGAGTGCTGTTGGATTAGAAACTTGATTTTTAAAATTGAGCTGCCTTATTTTAATGATAAAATATATAAAATGCATAGTAAAAATAAAAGGAATGAATAGAAAAGACTTCACTCATAAAATATCTATTACAGGCAATATGTCTTGAATTTTTATATCATTTTCATGTACTTTACACTTAGTAGACTAATTCTAGTGAAGACAGTACTTTCACAGCAATTTTCTTGAATGCATTCTTTACCTCTTTGTTCCTCAGGCTGTAGACAAGAGGGTTTAGCATGGGGATGATCATTGTGTAGAACACAGATGCAACTTTGTCAGTGTCCATGGAGTGACTGGAGCTGGGCTGTAAGTACATGAAGATGATGGTACCATAGAAGATGGTAACAGTGGTGAGATGGGATGCGCAGGTAGAAATGGCCTTCTTCCGGCCCTCAACAGAACGCATTCTCAGGATTGCAATAAAAATAAGTAGGTAAGAGTTCAAGACAACCAATATAGTTAAAGTAACATTGAATGCTGCCAACGTCATCAACACAATTTCATTATTAGAAATATCAGAACAAGAAATAGCCAGCAACGGGGGAATGTCACAGAAAAAGTGGTTAATTACATTGGAATGACAGAAGGAGAGGTGGAAAGTGAGGGCAACGTGGATGGAAGATTGCAAGAGTCCATTGATATAAGAGCCAACAACAAGCAGGGAACACTTTGAAGTTGTCATGGTGGTAGAGTAATGCAAGGGTTTACATACTGCTGCATGGCGGTCAAAAGCCATTGAAGCAATAAGGAAACCTTCAATAATTGCAAAGGCTATTAAGAAGAACATTTGGGCTGCACATGCATTGTAGGATATGACCTTGTGTTCTGTGAGAAACCCTTCTATTACCTTGGGAGTGATAGCTGAAGCATAAACACAGTCTACCATTGAGAGGTTACTAAGAAATATGTACATGGGAGTGTGGAGGCGGGAGTCCAGGAAAATCAACAGTATCATCCCAAGGTTCCCAAGTAGTGTGGTCAAATAAATGAGAGTGAAGATGATAAATAAAAGGAATTGCAACTCTGGGGCATCTGTTAACCCCACAAGGATGAATTCAGTCACCTCTGAAATATTCTGCATCTGTGTTATCTGGAAATTTTAACAGGTTCCTGGAGTGAAAGGAAGAAATAATTATTCGATATTGACCATACCATGAAATTTGCCAGTGACCAATTACTCTAACTAAAATGTTAGCATTATTTCATGTGAAGGAGCCGGAACAGGAGACTGGGGAGAAATGCTCTGTTTAAGTCACTTATCCAGGAGTAGGACTTATCTGGAGAGTGCCTCTTCTGCACTGTTAATTGGGTTTCTGATTATGAATCTATGGCTTCTTACAGTTTTCTGTCATATGATAATAATTACTTTAGTAACCCACATATAACTGATTTGGTGTTTTCCACATCGAACAAAAACACTTTTCTAAAATATTCAAAGTTAGTCGGCAATGTGAGAATATACATTGATATTCTTACAATGTAAGAATATACATTGCTGCATGCTAGTAGCAAAACTTATTTGATGTATTTCCTGGCAATGATGCTTGCGCCAAGTTCACCTCACTAGCTGTATCTATGCAGTGATTTTAGGTGCTGCTTCATGAATACTGTGTTTTATCTTCAGTTTGTCAAGGTCTTCCCTTGAATTCTCTTTGAACCATAGACCAAATGATAGCTGCTCATTGTATGAGGCATGCTATTCGTGACGTTTAGACATGCAGCAATATACAGAAATTTTAGTGTATAGTTTCCCCCAAAAATAGAAATCATTTTAATTACTTTCTTTTAATTTAATGGTTTAATTTTTCACAGAGACTGATATTTTTTATTATCATCACACAAGTCTGTTTTGTTTGTGTTTGATGGAGAATAGATTAAAAAGGAATAAAGAGTTACATTTGTTCTGCCTACAGAATCTGTGTTCTCAAACAAAAGTATTTCATGTTGTACATTTTACAATTTGGATCAAGTAATACCTGACTATGCAGCTACCATTATACATGAGTGTACTTCAACCTGAGAGCCACTTTTAACTTTGGAATCTCGGGGATGCTCATTCCTCTACATTAATAACAACTTATATTCCAGGCAGTAAAGGAGGTAATAATCTTATTCTTTTAAATAGCCATGGTGAAATTAATTCTTCTTACAAGGCTATATCTTCACTTATAATACAAAGAATGTAGATGTTCTTGAAAATTATAAAAGATACTAAAATTTTTAAATCATGTATTTCATACACGTTACCTTCCATCTCCTTTCTCATATTTTTGTAGTTTCCTCAGAATGTTCATCTGAAAGTACTATTTTCTAACACTTGGTGTCCTCAAGAAAAGGGACCTAGTAATTGACATGTCAAATAGATTTTGAAAGTCCTACAGCTTTCTGAAGTTAAAAAGAAGCTATAATCTGTGGAGTTCCTTTCCCATACATTATACATATCAGAAAATTAGAACATGGTCTTCCTCTGGAGTAAAACTATCATCACAGGATCTAAAAGTCCTTAATGGCAGGAAGTCTGCCTTCTCTAGAACAGTGTAGTAGTAATAAGAGTTGTGATCCACCAGTGAAAAGATTATTAGTAATGTCTTGTCTATGACTCATCCTCTTCCCATTCTATACATTAAGTTGACTTTTTGTTTGCACTTATGAAATAAAAATGACTGGGTAATGTATCACCATTTAAAGATCTGAATACGCACACACACACACACACACACACACATATGTATATATATGTAAATGCATATTGATACTTACTATTATGACATGAATAGTTAAATATGAGTAAAAAAGGTGACTGTTAGATATTTTATATCTAAAGCAATGACCTAACATCCAGGAAAGCATTTTTGCTGTTCTTCTTCTCCACCAGTACAGCTCTGCTCTGAAATGGGGTCTGATCTTGTAATATATTGTCCAACAAAAGACAGGAGACCATCCCCAAGCAACACATATATCTCAGGAGGAGCAGTGGATGTCCCTGGAGACTTATGAACATACATTGGTTCTTCAGCCTGATGTTGATGAAGAACAGCAGAGGACAGTGTTTGTATTTTTTTTCCAACAGCACTTATAGAAGTATTGGGAAGTATTAAAAGTTTAGAGGAAAGAGCATCCAGTTATTAATCATAGCTGCTACATAATAAGATTGTGTACAAAAAATGAAAGCTTTACTAAAAGTTTACTTAGGTAATTTTAGGAACTTATGCAGATGTTCTGATATCAGATTTTCTCAAATCTTGAGAAATGGCACCAGGACCTTTCATTCTGTCATTTAAACTTTATGAAGAAGAGATGACACATAGCCTCCCTCAGCTTTTTCTCACACTCTATCTCTGTTTCTTTCTGCCACACACTGATCAGCAAAAGCACTCTCTACAGAGGAACCCACAGTCATCACATTTTCCTAAGATACAGAGGGGGTAACAGAAAATAAAGAACAGAACACTAAACAATGGCAAGGTCAGTTATAAACTCTTAGAATCACTTCAATCATCAGAACTGCAGATGCTTAAACACCAGTCTAAAAACAGTAAAATAAGTAGTCATGATAAAATATCCCCATCAGAATCCAGCAAGTCTATCAGAGTATGCCCTGAGTAGTGCAATATATCTATGGCACAAGGTAAGGACTTCAACCTATCAATTATGAATATATCCAAGGTCCTCAAAGAGATTATGAATAAATCCATTAATGAAGCATGTTAGAACACATACAAAGAGTTAAATAAAATAATAAAACCAGTCCAAACATAAAGTACAAATAGAAAAACTAAAATAACACAAACTGAAAGAAAAAAGAAATGAGAAAATTTAGAAAGTCACATAATATCCTCACGGTTAAGCATTACCAATAGAATATAAAATACTGAAAACAGAATCTCAGGCATTGAATACAAGGGAGAATAAAAGGACACTGCAGTCAAAGAAAATATTTAATGAAAATGTAGGAAATCTGGGACACTATCAAAATTTAAAACTATAAATAATTGGAATAGATGAAGGAGAAAAAAGCCAATTTAATGGAACAGAAAATATTCAACAAATTCACATAAGAAAATATTTCCCCAACCTTTTAGAAGGAGGTGACAATCAATGTACAAGAAATATAAAAATACTAAGTAGAAGTAGAAAAGAGATTATTATGTCTCATAATAACTAAAACACTAAGTGTATTGAATAAATTTATAATCTTTTAAAATGAAAGGGAAAAATACCAAGTCATATATAAAGTCAAGTTCAATATAATAATAATTTACTTTATAATAAACTTTTACCAAATAGGCCAATAAGGATTTGTTACTTATTGTGAGACTAGAGATAGCAGCCCAGGTATTACTATACTCAACAAAACTATCTGTCATAATGAAAGTATAAGATAAAACATGATTCTATGATAAAACAAAATGTAAGTAATGCCTGTCTATCAACAAAACTCTAAAAAGGGTACTAAAAAGAAAAATCCATCCTAAAGGGGTAAACTACACTCAAGGATACACAAAAATAAATGATCCCAGAACATTAAATCAAAAGAGAAAATGCCTCACCATTGCAGCAAAATAAAATCAATCAATAAATACTGCTCATTTATAACTTTCATTATCATGGTCATATTTTTCTAATAAAAAGACACAATCCAAAATATTTTATTGGAAAACAGAATACATTTTTCTGTTGAATACACAATATACACCTTCCCATCAAGGATAAACTCTGATTCAAGATAAATATTGGGAGAATATAGTGTAAGCTAATGTTTCCAAGAAGTAAAGAGGTGTATCCATTTTAATAGCTGACAAAATAGATAGAATTCAAGCCTAAACTAATCAGGTTATTTAGGGAAGGATATATTCCAATGAAAGAAAAATTCACCAAGTATATTAAAATTTATATCACAAACTTAGGGCTCCAAAAAACATAAAAGAAAGTCTATCATGCCGTTAGTCGTATATTGATTCTTAGCACAGTAACAGTGAATGATGCAGTACCCTACACTTGCTTAAACATAGCATCCAGACAAAAACTGAACAGTGAGTTTCTGGGCATAAACAATGCCATAAATAAATGGACCTAGCAGATATTTATAGCAAGTTTCATCCAAACACAAATGAATATTCATTCTTCTCAACAACTCATGGAACTTTCTCCAAAATTGAGCACATACTTTGACAAAATCCAGTCTCTGGATAAAAGAAATTTTTGTACTTTTTTACTAAGTATTTTTAATAAATCTTTTCTCATTTTATTGAGCTTTTATATTTATCATATATACTTACTTACACACATATGCATACATATGTATGTATGTATGTATATTTATAACCACAAACAAAGATCAACTCCAAATGCTTTAACAAAATTAACATAAGACCAAATATCCTGAATCTGATAAGAGAAAAAGTTGAAAGTAGGCTTAAGCTTACTGAAACCGAAAAAGATTCTCTGAAGGAGACACTGATAGCATAGTCAGTAAGACCAACAATTATTAAATAAAACCCCATGATGATGAAAGGCTTACGTATTGCAAAGGACACCATCATTCAGATATAGAATTGGCAAAGATATTTATCATTTACATATTCAAAGCAGTGTTACTAACTAAAATATATAAGGGACTAAAAAAGTAGACACCATGAAACATATAATCCAACCAAAAATCGGTTTCTGAAGAAGGCAGAGAGTCTTCAAAAGATGAAATGTAAGTGATTGAGAAACATTTAAGGAAATATTCAATATTCTTAATCATCAGGGAAATGCAAGTTATAACAATTTTGAGATTTCATCTAAATAGTGTCATAATGGTTAAGATCAATAAATCAAATCACAACTCTTGCTGGTGAGGATTTGGGGGACAAAAGAATATTTACTCATTGCAGGAAATAGTGTCCCCAGTCCCAACAACTCTTAACAACACTGTTAAGAGTTTGAAAGTACCAGATAAAACAACTATAGATTCCATTTTGATTATAAATTTTTATTTAAAAAATTTCTCAAAAAATCGGGATCTTAAGGGTGGGGTGGGAGGGGGGTAAGGGGAGAAGGGGAGAAAAAAGTGAGAAGGGTTGGATGGGGAGAACTTGGGGCAACGGGATGATTGGGATACAGGAAGGTAGGATAGGGGAGCAGGGAAGCACATATCTTAAT
>NC_022015.1:44070837-44099721 GCF_000317375.1 Microtus ochrogaster | reverse complement strand
TTCTGATTATTGTTTCTCCTCTCTGACCTGCTCTAAGTTTGTCCACACTTCATGTACCTTCTAGATTTACTTCATTTCTGTCTCTCATTAGATAAGAACTTCTGTTGAGGGACATCGAGGCTTTTTACATTGCATGTGGTTATGAATAAAGATGCAATAAATATGGCTGAGTAATTTTGCTTGTGGTAGGATGAAGTGAAAACTTTTATAACCACTATGAAAATCAATATGGTGACTCCTCTGAAAGCTGAGAATCCATTTCAAAATCTAGCTCTACCACTCTTGGGCATAAACCTAGAAGATGCTTCATCCTACCATTTGGGTTATAACTTAATGAGTTATTAACACTGTCAGCAAGGTGACAGCCTTGAAGCTAAATCAAAGGTTAGCTACACCAAAAAGGAATTAGGAAGGAATTTTAAAGGTGGAGATAGCAATTATATTTTCTCTGTGGAATTTGCAGCTGTACGAGAAGCCGCTTCATTGTCCTCAGGTACAACGGATGTCTGTTTCTCCCTAACACAGTGATAAATGATCTGCCATACAGCCTGTTAAACAGTGATGAGCTGTTTCAGAAATTACAAAGCAGGCAATTAGTCATGTCACAACAAATGCATCATTTTGGGGAGGGTGAAAATTTCAAGTTTCAAGAATGTAGAACAAAAGGTCAATAACTACTAATGAGATTAACTGGCACAGAGTTGAATATCTTTAGCCATCACTTTTGTCCAATGCCTCTAGATTATTTGAATCAAATCATTTATCCATGTGGGATATAAGCTGATACCAAGTCTGTAGGTAAATATTTATTTATCTGTTTGTTTGTTCGCTTGCTTGTTTTGATTTCATTTTTATCATTTTAAATCATAGTTCTCACCCTCTTCCCACCCCTCCTCGCCTCCTGCCTGCCCACCCTGATCTACTCTTCCCAATGAACAAAAGCTCCCATGTGCAGTCAACAAAATCTTGCACATTAAGTTAGGACAGGCAAGCCCTTCCTTCCTGCAATAAGGCTGAGCATGGCATCCCACCATAGGGATTTGGTTCCAAGAAGTTTGCTCAAGCACCAGGTAGTCCTACTGCCAGGGGTCTCTTGGAAAGTCAAATTTTACCCATCTCCCACACATGAAGAACCTAGCTCAGTTCCATGGAGGCTACACAGATGTCAATCTAGACTTCATGGGTTTGTATGAGCTTGGTTCAGCTCTATGTGTAGGTTTCTCTATCATGATCTTGACATCTCATGCTCACATATTTCCTCCCCGATCTCTATGATTGGGTTCCTAAAGTTCAGCCTGGTGCTTGGTTCTACATTTCTGTATCTGGTCCAATCAGTTGCTGGATGTACGCTCTAAAATTATATGTGGGGTATTTAGCAATATGATTATAGGCAAAAGTCAATTCAGGTACTTTCTCCATTATCGCTAGGAGATTTTGCTGGATTCATCCTTGTGGACTCTTTGGAATTTTCTTAGAACCAGGTTTCTCCCTAACCCTATAATGGCTCCCTTTATCAACATCTCTCTGTCATTGCTCTACCATTCCATCGCTCTTCCAGTCAAACATCCCATTCCCTCGTGTTCTCATATACTATCCCCTTTCCTTTATCACCCCAATCTCCAGTTTTTCCAAGAGATTTCATATAATTACCCTTCCCAGGGCAATACATGTGTCCCTCGTAGGGTCTTCCTTATTTGCTAGCTTCTCTGGAGCTATGGATTGTACTCTGGTTATCTTTTGCTTTACATCTAGTATATTCTTATGAGTGAGTACATACTGTGTTTGTCTTTCTGATTCTGTGTTACCTCACTAAGGATGGCTTTTTTATACGTTCATCCAATTGCCTACAAATTTCATGATATCATTGCTATTTTTCTTTTTTTAAAAATAATTGTTTTTATTTTACATATCATTCCAAGTTCCCTCTCTCTTCTTTCCTCCCACTTCTCTCACCTTCTTCCCACCCTATTCCCCATCTTTCCTTCAGAGAGTGTGAGGCCTCTCATGGGAAGTCAACAAGTTGTGCCACATTGCTTGAGGCAGGACCAAGGCCCTCCTCTCTGTATCTATGCTGAGCAAGTTATCGCTCCATAGGGAATGGGCTCTAAAAATCCAGTTCATGCAATAGGGATAATATGGCCTGTGGCACCACAAACTGCCCAAGTCACATAATTGTCACCCACATTCAGAGGACCTAGTTCAATCCTATGCAGCTTCCCTAGCTATCAGTCCAGAATCACTGAGTTCCCACTAGCTCAGGTCAGCTCCTCCTGTGGGTTTTTCTCATCATTGTCTTGACTCCTTTGCTCATATTATAGCTCCTCCCTCTCAATGATTGGACTCCAGGAGCTTTGTCCAGTGTTTAGCTGTGTATTTCTGCATTTGCTCCCATCAGTTACTTGATGAAAGTTCTGTGATGACTATTATTGTAGTCATCAATCTGGTTGCAGGGAAAGGGAAGAAAAGGTAACCTTTCCATGATTTCCTATATTCTTAGTTAGGATCATCTTTGTGGATTACTGGTAATTTCCCTAGTGCCAGGTTTCTCACTAATCCCATAATTCCATAATTACTCTCTCTATCATGTTTATCTCCTTTCTTGATCTCCCTCTCTGTCTATCCACCATATTACCTATCACATCCCCTTATGTTCTCTTCTCCCTACCCTTCTCTTCCCACTCACTTTAAACCCTACCTCTTTCCTTCCTTTATACTCCCACTTTACTCAGGAGATCTTGCATGTTTCCCCTTCTCAGTAGCAAGATCCATTCTTATCATTCTTAGGGTGATCCTTGTTACTTGATTTTTCAGGGATTGTGAACTCTAGGCTAGTTGTCCTTTGCTTTATGTCTAATATCCACTTATAAGTAGATGCATACCATGTTTTTTTTTCTTTTTGATTCTTGGTTACCTCAATCAGGACAGTTTTTTGCAGAATGATGAGGCTGCTCCAGGTCTCTGGGACTTTGTTGTGGATGGATGTGCTGTAGGATCAATGTTATTGTTTTTGTTTGCTTGCTTGTCTGTTTGTTTGTTTGTTTTTACAGATGAGTAATACTTTATTATACAAATGTACTACATTTTATTTATTCTTTAGTCGAAGTGCATATACATTGTTTCCAGGATCTGGATGTTATGAACATTGTTTAGAAAGTGTCCTTGTGGTATGATTGAGCATCCATTGGACATATCCAGGATAATATTACTGGTTCTTGAATTTTCTGAGCAACCTCCATATTGATTTTCAAAGTGTCTCGACCAGTTTACACTACCACCAGAACTGGAAGAGTGTTTCCTGCATCCACATCCTCTGCAACATAAGCTGTCCTCATTATTTTTGATTTTAGCCATTCTCACAGTGTAAGATATTATCTCAGAATTATTTTGACTTGCATTTATGTGATGATTAAGGATGTTGAACGATTCCTTAAAAGTATTTGTGTCTGTGGATTAATCTCCGGGTCTTCTATTCAGATCCATTGGTCCTCCTGTCTGTTCTTATGCCAAACCCGACTGTTTTCAGTACTGTAGCTCTGTAGTAGAGTTTGAAGTCAGGGATTGTGATGCCTCCAGAAGTTCTTTTATTGTACAGGATTATTTTGGCTATTCTGGATTTTTGGTTATTCTGGATTTTTTGGTTTTCCATATGAAGTTGAATATCATTCTTTCAAGTTCTGTGAAGAATTTTGCTGGGATTTGGAGGGGCATTGCATTGAATCTGTAGATTTCTTTTGGTAAGATTGCCATTTTTACTATGATAATTCTGCCTACCCAAGAGCATGGGAGATCTTTCCACTTTCTGGTATCTTCAATTTCTTTCTTCAAAGATTTAAGTTCTTGTCATAACAGACTTCCACTTGTTTGGTTAGAGTTACTCTGAGATATTTTATGCTATTTGTGACTATTGTGAAGGGTGGTGTTTCTCTGATTTCTTTCTCGGCCCTTTTATCATCTGAGTATAGGAGGACTACTGAATTTTTTTTAGTTAATCTTGTGTCCTTCTACATTACTGAAAGTGTTTATGAGCCTGGAAACATTTCTCTGTATTGCGGAGGGAATCTGCCATGCTCTCCTACCTGCCCAAGCCTAGGAGACCTAATCACAGCGCCTGCCCAGGCAGGAAGAGCCGAGCCATGGGCATAGGCCTCAGCTATGTTCCTTCTGACCCTGAATGGGCACACAAACACTTTATATGGAAAAGCAACAACAAATCAATGGATAGCTAAAACAATGCTATACAAGTCCATATATTAATATTTTAACAGCATTAATTTCTTTAGTATATGTTAGCATTTAACTTGTTCTTTCTATCTTTTTTTTTTTTTTTTTGGTTTTTCGAGACAGGGTTTCTCTGTGGCTTTGGAGTCTGTCCTGGAACTAGCTCGGTAGACCAGACTGGTCTCGAACTCACAGAGATCAGCCTGCTTCTGCCTCCCGAGTGCTGGTATTAAAGGCGTGCGCCACCACCGCCCGGCCTTGTTCTTTCTAGAGTTATCCAATAGAGTCTATTTGAAGTTGTTTACTTTATCACTCGGCATTTTAAATTTTGGTCTTGAATAATTGAGACTCCTGTTCCCAAAGCACGCGAATATGATTTCTTCTGTTGTAAGAAAGAAAATAAATATAACTGAGATTTCTATATTTTTTTTCAAGAAGGGCCTATTTGACTTCATTAAGAGTGTTCCCTCAATGTAGGGAGTATTTTTTACCTTTATCTCTAGTATACACATCTATTTAGGGATGGATATATAATAGAATACAAATATTTCCATATGACCTCACTTTGAAATGTTTATCTGTTATACAACTAGGAAGGTCAGATGTGTAGGCCTCCCATGTCCCTGACTTCAAACTCTATTACAAAGCTACAGTATTGAAAACAGCTTGGTATTGGCATAAAAACAGAGAAGTCGACCAATGGGATCAAATAGAAGACCCAGACCTGATTTTCGATAAAGGAGCTAAAAGTATACAAAGAAAGAAAGAGAGCATCTTCAACAAATGGTGCTGGCAGAACTGGTTGTCAACCTGTAGAAGAATGAAAATAGATCCATATCTATCACCATGCACAAAACTCAAGTCCAAATGGATTAAAGACCTCAATAAAATACTTAGGTTTGCTGAACTTATGACATGTTCATCATGTTACCCTCAGCTCTGAACATGAAACTTTTCATTTTGCCATTATGAGGAGAGGGAGCCTGAAATGGCCCCATCCTATAGCTATACGGATGAATATCTTGCACCCCCTTCATCTGTTTCTGCACTGATCTTGCATAGCCCAGGGTGATCTTCAACTCACAGAGATACGTCTGCCTCTGTCTCCCAAATTCTGGGGATAAAGTTATGTGACACCATTGTTTGGCCCCTAGTGGGCTTATATATACCCTCTGATCTTTAATAAAACTTTGTTTATTAAACATAGATAAAATACTACTATAAAGTCAAGGTTTGGCACCATGAAGAGAGTCTAAGAGAAGCTGCTGGTAAAAGTATAGCCCATTTTCAACAAGGAACTCCAACATTTTAAGGATGCCAGTATCACAGGAAGATCACCAAGAACGTCAGCAACAGTGAAGTGGAGCCAGCCAGAGCAGAGAAGGTAAACTGTGTGTGTTGCACATGGCAGGGCCAGAGAAGTGAACCCAGCCCTTTGGAGGAATTCAGAAGATAGTGAATCCCAGATATTTCATGGTGGGTATCTTGTTTTGATTTGATTTGATTGTAACTATGCCCTGATTTTTTCCTCTTGAAGTAAAAAAATGTATTTTTGTCTAGCCCACACTTGGGAGAGTTGAATTTTATTTTTATTTTATTTTATTTTTTAAAATTTTTTTGAGACAGGGTTTCTCCGTAGCTTTTTGGTTCCTGTCCTGGAACTAGCTCTTGTAGATTAGGCTGGCCTCGAACTCACAGAGATCCGCCTGCCTCTGCCTTCCGAGTGCTGGGATTAAAGGCGTGCGCCACCACCACCCGGCTTGAGAGTTGAATTTTAAGACTCTGGATTTCTAAAGAGATTGACTATTTTAAAGGAACTGACAATTTAATGTGTTTAAATATGTAAAGACTTGGAATTCATGAAGTTATTTAAGATCTCAGAGATTAATAAGAAAGGAAAGGTTATGCCTTACTAGTGATGTGTTCCAAAAAACTGTACAATTGTCTATCCCCAGCAAAAAAAAAAGTTTCAACTTTTTTCTTCACATCCTACCTGACACTTGCTGTCATTTCTTTCATTCATCTTGAGCAATTTGTTCAAAGATGAAATCTCAAAATAGTTTTAATTTTAAATTCCCTGATATCTAAGGATGCTGAACACTTCCTTGTTTCTTGACCTTTCTTCTTTTAAGCACTCTGTTTAGTATTATTTACTTGTAATTGGGTTGTTTGTTTTCTTTCTTTTGCCTTCAGAAAGATTTTGAAATACATTTTGACAAAAAATATACACTATGAGTTGAATAATTGGAAAAGATCTTTCTAATTCTGTATAATGTCTATTTTTTCAGTGATCATGTACTTTGATATACAGAGGCATTCAGTTTCATGAGACAGCATTTATTGTTTGTATTTCATCTGTGCTATTGGTATTCTATTCAACATTCTTTCTTATGCCAATGAGTTAATAAAAAGGCAAAAACAGATACTAAAAAGGACACAAGAAAATTAAAACATCACTTACTGTTGCTGAGTTTTTAAACTTATGGAGCCACTATTGAAATCAGTGTGGAGAATTCCCAGAATGCTAAAATTTATATGTTCAAGCTATACTATTCATATGATCAAGATATAGTATTCCTTGGAATATTTCCAAAGGACTCAACATAATATTCCACAGACACTTTCTCATCTGTGTTCATTGATCCTCTATTCACAATAGTTAGGAAACAAAAACTGTTAAAATTTCTTCAACAATGAATGAATAATGAAAATACTGTAGATATACCCTCTGCAATACTATTCAACTGCAAATCAAAATAAAAACTTGAACTTATCCATTCACTGGTTGAGAGACATTTAGTTTGTTTCCTTATACTGGCTATGACAAGCAATGCTGATATTAACATAGTGGAGCTAATGTCCTTATGGTACAACTGAGCATTCTTTTGATATATACCCAAGTGTTATTACTGGGTGTTATGGAACGCTGTATCCTAATATTCTGAGAAATCACCATACTGATACCCAAAGGGGCTGCACCAGCTTACCCTCCCACCAGCAATGTAGGAGTGTTCCCTTTACCCCACAACTTCTCCAGCATAAGTTGTCTTTAGTGTTTTGGATCATGACCATTAATACAAGTATAAGATGGAATCTCAAAGTTGTTTTGATTTGTATTTCTCTGATGGCTAAGGATGTTGAGCATTTCCTTAAGTGTCTTTCAGCCATTTTGGATGAGAGATCTCTGCTTAGATCTCTACTCCATTTTTATTGGATTATTTGTTCTTTTGATAACCAATTTCTTGGAAAATGTATTATAATTACAAAACAGAGTACTACACATCAGAAAAATTAATGACATCTTGAAATTTGCAGGCAAATGGATGGGTCTAGCAAACACCACATTGAGTGAGGTAACCCAGACTTAGAAAAACATATATCATATATACTCATTTAAAAGTGTTTTTAGGCATAAAGAAAAGAAAACCAGCCTACAAATCATAATCTCAGAAAACCTAGACAACAATGAGGAGCCTAAGAGAGACATACGTGGATCTAGACATATGGGGGAAGTAGAAAAAAGAAGATCTCCTGAGTAAATTTGGAGCAGGGGGACCATGGGAGAGGGTTGAAGGAGGGGTGAGGAAGGGAGAGCAGAGAAAAATGTATAGCTCAATAGAATCAATAAAAATATACCCCCCAAACTTGAACTTTGCTGATAAATGGTTAAACCAGAAACAATAATGTTGAATGAGTTAAGCTAAAACCGGAAATATAAATATCAAATATCCTCTATCATTGAGGTCTGTGTCTCCAAATATTCAAATGTTAGTAAATACCCTTAGTAAATACAAAAATTGGGATATAAAAATATAACATTTTGGGGTAAGGAAAATGTGGATTAATAGAAAGAGGAATAAAATTGTATAAGATATCTCATCTGGGAAATGGGAAAGGCAGTGTCTTAGATAGTGGGCATGGAATAAACAAAGAAGCACGGTAGAATATATCCATGCTTTTAAAGCATTTTATCCCAACTCTATGAAGAAATGTGATGCTGAGGCTACCTGAAATAATAATTTTGGTCTTGAACTGAATTAAATCACGTTTTTGGTAAAATGATCACAGTTTACTCATAATTATATTCACCACAAGGAATAGTGAGGTTTCATATATAATTCACAGATAAGAAATAAGAAAAGTGAAGGTATTCTTAGACAAGGGAGGCCAATAAAAGTTTTACATGTCTTAAAAAACGTTAGCTAATTGACTAGGCCCAGGGAAGTCAGCATTTTTCCAGCAACCTTCTTGAATGCATTCTTGACTTCTTTGTTTCTCAGGCTGTAGACTAGAGGGTTCAACATGGGAATTATCATGGTGTAGAACATAGATGCCATTTTGTCTCTATCCATTGAGTGATTGGAGTTGGGTTGTAAGTACATAAAGATGATCGTCCCATAGAAGAGAGAAACAGTGATGAGGTGTGATGTACAAGTTGAGAAGGCCTTTTTTCTGCCTTCTGCAGAGCGCATCCTCAAGATAGCAATGAAAATAAGAAGGTAAGAGTTCAGGATAACCACAAGAGAAAAACTAACATCATATGTACACAATAAAAACAGTATAATCTCATTTAAGTGGATATCAGAACAAGACAGAGAAAGTATTGGGGGAATGTCACAGAAAAAGTGATTAATCACATGGGAATGACAAAAGGAGAGGTGGAAAGTGAGAATAACATGGGTGGAAGATTGGAGAAATCCATTGATGTAGCAGCAGGTAACAAGTAGGATACATGTGGTCCTTGTCATGGAGGTTGAGTAATGCAGGGGCTTACACACTGCTGCATGACGGTCAAAAGCCATTGCAGCAAGGAGGAAACTTTCAGTAGTGGCAAAGGCTATCAAAAAGAACATCTGGGCAGCACATGCACTGAAGGATATGATCTTGTTTTGTGTGAGAAACCCTTCCATTACTTTGGGAGTGACTGCTGAGGCATAAACAAAGTCCACCAGGGAGAGGTTACTGAGGAAAAAATACATTGGAGTATGGAGTCGAGAGTCCAGTAGAATCAGCATGATCATCCCAAGGTTCCCAATCAGTGTGATCAAATAAATGACAGTGAAGATGATAAACATAGGAACCTGGAGCTCTGGGGTATTTGTTAATCCCACAAGAATAAATTCAGTCACCTCTGAAATATTCTCCATGAAAGTCATTTGGGAATTTTTCTTTGAGATATGCCTAAGAAGAAATGAACAAATAAAATTTTTGTTAGCTAATCATGAGTGTCAGATAGAAAATGTGAACACATTCTTATGCCTATACATTTTTCTTTCTATGCAGGGCAGAAGCTACATGCAAAATGACATACTGAAATAGGATGGGAACACACAGTTTTTTTTTTCATAAGAAAATGCTACAAATAATAATTCAAACTTCAGTGTAGGCAGTGACTAGAACAGTTGTGCCTTTTCAAATTTGTGGGTCTCAATTTCATTTTCCTGGTATATAAAAAAGTATAGTCTCTTCTAAACTAAACTGTACAATATCCATTACAACTATTTGTCTACAAACTTTCTTAAGATAAATGTTGAAAACTTAACAAGCAGAGAGCACAGTGAAGGACAGGTCATCAAGATTTGATAGTATGTAATGATTTTGCACCCACACTGAGACAATGGGGATGTTCTATCGGGAATTCACCAAAGCCAGCTGGCCTGGGTCTGAAAAAGCCTGGGATAAAACTGGACTCGCTGAACATAGCAGACAATGAGGACTACTGAGAACTCAAGAACAATGGCAATGGGTTTTTGATCCTACTGCACGTACTGGCTTTGGGGGAGCCTAGGCAGTTTGGATGCTCACCTTACTAGACCTGGATGGAGGTGGGTGGTTCTTGGACTTCCCACAAGGCAGAGAACCCTGATTGCTCTTCGGGCTGAGGAAGGAGGGAGATTTGATTGGGGGAGGGGGCGGGAAATGGGAGGCGGTGGCGGGGAAGAGACAGAAATCTTATTTATTAAGTCCCCCCCTCCTCAGCCCGAAGAGCAATCAGGGTTCCCTGTCCTGTGGGAAGTCCAAGGAACCCCCACCTCCATCCAGGTCTAGTAAGTTAAGCATCCAAACTGCCTAGGCTCCCACAAAGCCAGTGCGTGCAGTAGGATCAGAAACCCATTACCATTGTTCTTGAGTTTGCATGCAAATGGATGGAAATAGAAAACACTATCCTGAGTGAGGTAAGCCAGACCCAAAAAGAGGAACATGGGATGTACTCACTCATATTTGGTTTCTAGCCATAAACCAAGGACATTGAGCCTATAATCAGTGATCCTAGAGAAGCTAAATAAGGAGAACCCAAAGAAAAACATATAGGCATCCTCCTGAATATTATCCTTCAGCAAGGGATGAAAGGAGACAGAGACAGAGACCCACATTGGAGCACAGGACTGAAATCTCAAGGTCCAAATCAGGAGCAGAAGAAGAGAGAGCACGAACAAGGAACTCAGGACGAGGAGGGGTGCACCCACACACCGAGAAATGGGGATGTTCTACTGGGAACTCACCAAGACCAGCTGGCCTGGGTCTGGAAAAGCCTGGGATAAAACCGGACTCTCTGAACATAGAAACAGAAATCTTAAATAAATAAATAAATAAATAAATAAATAAATAAATAAATAAATAGAAAATATATTTCCATTCACCAATGTATCCTTCCACTTTAAATATATCCAGTGATCTGCCATTTTCTCCTAGGGATACTTGAGTCTAATAAATTTGTCGCAAAGTAATGAGGACTTTGTTGGGTCATTTCCTTCATATATTGGCCCCTTTAGAAAACTGTATATATAATGGCATACATTCTTAATTAAGTGTTGATATATTAAACACGTCAAAATAAAAGTGTTTGGTCAGTCAGATGGCATAGTGAGTAAATGGATTTTTGTACATTGTGAAAAGAAAGAAATGACTGTCCTGTGTTCTCAGAATCCCCATATACATTATAGCATATTTATTTACCACAAATATATACACTCAGATAAATATAATAAAAAGGAAAAAGTTGGGCCTGGAGAGATGTCTCAGCAATGAAGGACACTGGCTACTTTTCTAGAGGACCATGTTTCAATTCGCAGCACCCACATGGCAGCTCACAACTGTCTGTAACTCCTGTTCCATGGGATCCAACACCCTCCCATCGACCTACATGCAGGCAAAGCATCAATGTACATAAAAAACAAATAAATAAATTATAAAAAGAATAACTTTAAAAAAACATCAAGATCTAAGGTTTAAGGACATAGAACAGTGGTAGAACATGCCATCTTGAAAAAATAGCCTGGGTTTAATCCTTAGAGATAAATTAAAAAATAAGTAAAAGAGAGACTTTTCAAAAGGCAGGAACAAAGATTTGTTGCTTTCTCTTCATGTAAATTTTGTTTTCCTACAGAATAATGTTTGTTTTTCTCAAAAACATCAATATATTGTCTTTATGTTTCAAGAATGAAAAAAAAATATGATGGAAGAGTTTCTCTTACTCTCGCTCTATTCTTAGTGTTGTTGACCAACCCATATTTAAAAATGCCTCTGCCTGTATTCTCCTCCATTGTGGATGAGATAACAAATGGCTGTGCTATTTTAACTTCAATGGGAAAAGTCTTTCGTACCCTGAAGACAGGTTTGACAATGAAATGTACTCTTACTTATTTCTCTGAACTAAGCATCCTTCTTATTCAAAGCAGGAGGTGCTGCCCACTCATCTTTCTTTAAGTATAATTATCATCCTGACCTTTTCTAAAGACACCAGATTTTCTGATCTTAGAAATTTGTATACGATGGTGATATTGAAAGGAATGAAAAAAATGAACCCAGAGTGAGATGACTTCTAGAATTTGCATGTCTGTTCTGTAGTGGTTTAAAACTCCTGGAAACTATTTTTCATTATTTTTTCTCATTAGTAAATTAATATAGTTGGGCAACTTTTCCCTTACTACCAGTCTAACTTACTATGGATAAGCAATTGCTTATATTTTTATCATTTAAACCTGATTTAGATAATTTTGCATATATATTTCATGAAAATCAATCATTCTCAGGCCCCCATTCCGCCACCCTTTTTAAATTTCCAAATTTCAAAAATTCTTTTTCTTGCTTTCATGTCTGTCATTTTGTTTCATGACTCACTGTGATTAATGGCACTATTTGTACACATATAAAGTAGAAGTAATCTGTTGAGGCTTGGTGGTCTAGAGGTAGGTAGAAAACTAAAGAGAATCATTTGTCCTCTTCGAGGATTGATAAGTAGGCAGTACTTCAGATGTAAGGTTTTTTGTCCTGTGAAACTCTTGCCATTCACTGACTAAGTTTTGATAGTTTTTTAGAGTCCCAGCATAGGTAATTACTGCTCTCAGGAGTTACCAAGATTTCAATAGGTTTTTTTTTTTGTAGAGTTTAGAATATGGAATTTTGTATTACTTTAACCCATCTTTCTGCTCCAACATACTTTCTGTCACTTCCTCTAAAATATTTCCCCAGCCTCAGAGAGGGAGATATGAGTGCCTTCTTTCGAATGGGTTTTAAAATACTTACTGCTGTCCTAGGAAATGACAAGTAGTGGAAGGAAAGCTGCACAGATTGGATATGAATGTCTAAAACTTTCACATCTGCAGCATTGGTCCAGTGTTCATATCCAGGAAATCATCTTGTTATGGGGTCTTCTTCTGCATCTGAAACTTTGCTGTGAGACAACATCTGGACTAGGGCTTAGAATTTTCAAGTTATAGGTGGCAAGCTTTGCAAACATCTAAGGGACCACTGACATATTATTTTGTCTCTCTTGAGGCCTATGATCCAAACAAGCACTCCAGGGGGCTGTTATCATGTTGGGTGAGAGTCTTTATGATGATGTTGGGGAATAGCAGTTCAGGGAATAGAACCTACAATTATCAGTTCAGTTAGACTACAGCCAAGTAAGGCAGAAAAAATAACAACAACAAGCTTAACTGAAGTCTTTGCACACATCATTGAATACTTGTCTGTGTCCATTATTTTTATATTTTCCATTATTTAAAACAATATTCAAATTCAAATATATTGGTCTTATTTTTCACCTTCCATAATATATAGCATTGTCACAAAAACCGTGATATGACCTCAACATAAAGTTTTCTTTCAGTTTATTTTATTGTAAAGAAAATATCCATTTTTTCTGATCTCAAGTCCCTTAGGGAACTTTCGTTGGTCATAGGAATGAAGATTCTTAACACATTGGAATCTGCCTGGATAGTTCATTTTCAAAGAAAAATTGAATTTGTGTCTTTAATGTAGAAACAAGTTTCTTTGTTTCTTTTTTTTTCTTTTCATTTTTTCAGGACAGGGTTTTAGAGAGTTATAGAGTAGCTTTGGAACCTGTCCTAAAACTTACTCTGTAGACCAGACTGAACTTGAACTCAAAGAGATCCCCTTGTCTCTGCTTCCTGAGTTCTGGCATTAAAGGTATTTACCACCACCACCTGGCCAAGAAATGAGTTTCAAGGAGAGAAAATATGATACACAGTTATATCTATGAGAAGCAGAATGGAAGGTACTCTAATAATTCTGGGATAAGAATCATGACATGACAAGTAAGAATTTCTCAAAAAAGTCATATTACTGTATATTTTTATATATGTGTACATGTGTGTATGTAGTCTTCCCTGCTTTATTTCTAAAGGGTACTTTTATACTAACACACACACACGCACACACACGCACACACACACACACACACACACCACATTATTTTTTTCCAATGCCACCCTAAAATGTAATGTTTTACAATTGTAAATGTTAAAAGAATTCTGTTCAAGAAAAATTTGGCATGTGTGTTTATTAGGAGTATCATTAAGAAGATTGAGGTCTTAGGGACATTAGATTACACATCATATTAACTCTAGTTAAGCATGTTATGGTTATTTTCTTTGATCGCCTATATTAAAGTGTCTTTCTCAATGAATCATTTATATCTAAGTGAGCATTATTTGCTTACTGTCTTTCTCACAAGATGCCTTCGAAAAACACATTCAGTATCAGACAGCCGTTGGTTCTTATCAGTGGCATATAAAGTCCCTTGCCTTTATTTCAGCAACAAATGCAGGTTAGATTATGGAAGTAGAATTTTCTACCTCTCTTACGGTCTTTCCCCATTTCTGTAATTCCTTTATACCCAACCTGAGTACATTCTTTTATCAGCATAGATGTATTAATTACTTTCTGATTGCTGTGATAAAACTCCATGACGAAACCCAACTTATAGAAGACAAGTTTGTTTAGATTTATGGTTTCAAAGGCTTAGGATCCAATGTGGTGGGGAAAACATGGCAACAGGTAGAAGCATTAGGAAGCTAACTGATCACATTTCTTTCCCAATAGGAAGAAGAAAAAGTGAATTGGAAAAAGGATGAGGCTGTAAACTTCAAAAACTAACCCAAGTCTTCTAGCATTTCTGTGCGGCCTACTATTTTTATGACCTCCTCAATTGTGACTAAAATTTGGAAACTAGGTGTTCAACTACATGAACCTCTGGAATAAATTTCTCATTTAAATACTAACCAAACTCTGATTAGAATCTTGATTTGTGTGATCAAGTGGTCTAATTTCATGTCCTACTTTGATACCTGTTGGAATATGATCTGCCTCAAATTATTTATATCAAAAAATTCAGTAAAACATGTAAAAACAGCAATGATATGTTTTATTAATGGGTGAGTTATAATGGTAAAATGAAAAGTCTCGTGTTCAGAGCTGAGGATAACATGATGAATATGTCAAAAGTTCAGCAAACTTAAGTATTACATTGAGGTCTTTAATCCATTTGGACTTGAGTTTTGTACATGGTGATGGATATGGATCTATTTTCATTCTTCTTCAGGTTGACATCCAGTTATGCATGCACCATTTGTTGAAGATGCTTTCTTTCTTTCATTGTAAACTTTTAGCTCCTTTATAGAAAATCAAGTGGTCATAGGATTGAGGGTTAAAATCCGGGTCTTCTATTTGATTCTGTTGGTCGACTTCTCTGCTTCTATGCCAATACCAAGCTGTTTTCAATACTGTAGCTCTGTAATAGAGTTTGAAGTCAGGAATGATAATGCACACTTTCGCAGGTAATTTGGAATGAGTTATTTCTTTGAAAAAATAAAAGAATTGTTTTTTTTTTCTGCCCTAAGTCCTATAATGGAACTTTCCCTGACTTTAGGGAAACAGCTCCTTAATACACTGGAATTTGCCTGAATAGTTCTTTCTTAGAGATCTGAACCCCCCAAAAAAACTTAACTAATGTCTTTGATGGAGAAATTAGTTCCAAGGAGAGAAAATATGATGCAGTTAGAGTTATTAAAAGGTGAATGGAAGATATTTTGTGACCCCTGGGTTAAGACTCCTGATTAGACAATTGAAAGTGCTTAAAGAAGAGTCACATTAAAGTGTACTTTTGTTTGTTTGTGTGTGTATGTGTTATGCTAAGGTTTATTTTTAAGCATTAATTTTGTGATAAAACACACACACAAACACATATACTCACTTTATCCCAGTGCTAGCCTAAAGTGTGATTTGATACAAGGGCAAACTTTAAATAATTCTTTCCCAGAAAACAAAGTTGAAAGGTGGATTTATCAGGAGTGTCATTCAGAAGAGTGAAATTCTACAGACATCAAATACATATCATATTAAGTCTAGGTAAGGATGTTATAGTTACTGTCTTTAACAGTCTTGATAGAAGTGTCTTTATGAATGTATCATTCAGATCTAAGTAAGCACAATTTACTTACCATTTCTCCAACAAAAGCCTTTGAAAAACACATTCTGTATCTGAGAGTCATTGGTCCTTATTAGTGGCATATAATGTCTCTGCTTTTGTTAATCAAAAAAAAAAAAACCAGATTAAGTCATGGGATTATAGCCTCCTACCTCATTTAAACTCTTCTCCCTATTTCTATAATCCCCTATCTTTTGTGCTTTTTCTGGGCATACTTTCTTTTATTAATGAAGTTATATTAGTTATTTTCTGATGCCTGGAAAAAAACACCATGACCAAAAAACAACTTATAGAAGAACAAGTTTATTTAGATTTAAGGTTCCAAAGCATTAGACTCCATAATGGTTGGATAAAAAAGCAGCAACAGGGGCTGGAGAGATGGCTCAGAGGTTAAGTGAACTGACTGCTGTTCCAGAGGTCCTGAGTTCAATTCCCAGCAACCACATGATGGCTCACATCCATCTATAATGAGATCTGGTGCACAGAACACTATATACGTAAAATAAATAAATTTTAAAAAAAAACAGCAACAGGTTATTACCATCTGTAAACCAAACTTTAGAGCCTCTGGGATATATTTTTCATTTAACTCAAAACCAAAGTAAAATAGAGTGAATATCTTGATTTGTGTGTTTAATGCATTTCCTCAAGTTATTTATATCTACAATTTCGGTAAAATATGCAAAAATAAAAATGATCTGATTTATTCTTCAATAAATCATGCTAAATGAGAAGAATCATACTCAATGGTGAGAATAACATGAGGAACATGTCACAAGTTCAACAAACTAAAGTGTTATTCATACTTGAAACTGATATTACCTATGGAAAAAAGAAGGGCATTTAAATATTATACTGACTGCCAATGATTCTGAAAACCTTAAATTTTGTAGAATTATACAAAATGGATTGAAAAAGAGGCAGGTATATCAGCTCTCAGCATTCTAGACAGCTGTACTTGCTGCTGGAGTTGGTGGGAAGGTCCTGGGTCAACTCTGACAGCACTGCAGTGCACTTCTTGCCTTCTCGCAGGTCTCTCTATACTGATGAGTTCAGGAAAGATTGGATAATCATTCTCAATTCCAAATATACTTTCCTGCAGATAAGAAATTCATTTCTTGGGAATAATTGTCCACTCCACAGGACAAGATTAGTTTTTTTTTCGCCTAAAATATATTTTTTTCACTCATAATTGTTTAGAATTATTTCTAACATTTTCAGGCATGTCTGCCTTTTTGACATTGTGATATAATGTTTATAGCTACAGAGTTTAATGTGAAGAGTACACATTTGAACTAAAACCCATTCACAAAATAATTTCATATATTTTTTTAGTCAGAATATGATTTCCTGTATGGACACATTTAGATCAATCTCAAGGCATAAGAAGTTCTAAGGATGATGATGCCTCAAAGCTTGCTAGCACATTGCCTTTCTAACAAAACTATTCTCCTTGGTAATGAAAGTGGACAACCATCTTGTCAAATTCAAAGAACAGGAAAGGCTATTTTGGCAGAATTTTTTAAAAATCCTATTACATATTTTAGTGCTTTACTAACTGAATTTACAAGCTCCTAAATGTTCTTCAAAACTCACTGAAGGCATTTCTACTGCATAAAAGAATATACTATGAGACTCAGGAAAAGCACTGTCAGAGGATCACTGCTCATGAAATCATGCAAACTCACACATAAATGCAAATAAATACAAATAAGTGAATAAATTATTATATTTGAAATAACATTTTATTTATAGTAAAGGAAGACTTTTCTTGAGCCTTATCATAAAAGTATATCAAATGGGCAGCACTGAAAACATATAAGCAAGTAATATACAGACTGAGCAGATTATATTCATGATTATGTGAAATATATATACATACATGTACAAAATAAGAAGTAAAAAAGCAATTAATTTGAAAGAGGATAAGGAGGGATATATGAGAATATTTGAAGGGGAAACAGTATAATAGTGATCTCAAAATAAAAGAAACAATTTATTAAAAAATAAGTTTTAAATATAAAATAAGGGGATATTTAGAAAAGTATGAAACAAAATTTATATTCAGAAAAAAATGTAGTTTTAAATAATTATAATATAAACTTTCTTGGATGATAGAAAACGCATAGAACTTTCTCGTAGCCTATAATTTTATTAATTTGCTAAGGATAGTGAAGACTTTGCTTTTCCAGGAGGCTTCTTGGCTACACTCTTAGTCTTTTGTTCTTCACAACATAGGTCAGAGGGTTCACATGAGCCTGATCATGGTGCAGAATGTGGGTACCATTCTCAAGGAAATGACTAAAGTTAGCTTGTAAATACATCAACATATTGTTGTATAGAACAGTACAACAGCAGTCAGGTGAGATGTACATGTGGAGAAGGTCTTCCAGGTCTCAGCTAGTGGAAAGGTTTTTCAGCCCTCATATATCCAATACAATGAAAGAGTATCATTTATTGCTGCCAACATGAACATTACCCATCTTATTTGTATGAGCAATAAGTAGTCAGTAGTGATGTAATGCCACAAAGAAACAACACTGGAATGGCATAAAGAGAAATGGAAAGTGAAGGTGGCATTAATGGAATATTGCAAATACACTGATAAGGGAGCCATCACCAAACAGGAGACATATGATACCTCTCATGTAGATGGAATATTTTAGAGATTTATTCATTGATGCATGATGGTCTTAGGCTTTTGAGGCAAGCATGCAGGTTCCAATTGTTGCAAAAACTGGAAAGAAAAGCATCTTGGAATTACATGGAGAGTGACAGCTGAAGCATAGATACAATTCATTGGGAGAGATTACTGAGAAAAATAGGTGACACTGTGAGTTCCTTAGTCCAATAGATTCAGTACAACCATCACAATATCCTCAATCAGAATGATCAAATAAACTGAGAAAAAATATAAATAATGGCTCTTACAATTCTGGGGTACTCTTAAGTTCACATGAATAAATTCATTCTCCCCTAAAGTATTCTCCAGATCTGACTATATTACAGTGTGAGTATGTTTTCCAGTTCTTCCTGGCATCAGACAAATATGGAGACATGGGAAATATGCTATTTGTTTCATAACCAGAAAACTAGTTCAATGTTCAAATCTAGGAAAGCACCTATTATACTTCTCCGTCTGTAAAGCTTTGATACAGAACAGAACCTGGGCTTATGCCTTGGCAAACATCAAGGCAGAGATGGAAGCTTTGCCTGTGTCCCAAGGAACATGATGCCATGTAGGTGGTGATCTGTAAAGGTTTGTGATTCCCACATTGGTCTTTCAATATGTCCTTGGTCAGCACACAGAGGAAAGTGTCTGAATTTGTTTCCAGGTTGCTTACAATGGCTAAGGAGAATAGAGTTATCAGAATAAAAAATCCCAATTATTAGATAAGTGGGAGTAACAAATATTTTAAAGATAAATATATTAGTGTATAGTTGAAATTCTGATTCAAAGAAGGAATATGACTATATTGTTTGCACATATGCTGATTAATGACGAGAGCCTTTAAATGAATCTCACTGAAAATCTTATGGTAGATAAATATTGATGATGTAGTAATAAAAAGACTATTTATAAATGGCTAAAGATCTGTGTAAACTTTTCTCCAAAGCAGACATATACACACATACAGCACTTCAAACAATACCAAGATCATTCAACACTAGGTACACAGACGCTAAAACCATAATCACATGTCACCTTGCTGATCTAGTGTAACCAATATAAAAATAATGATAATATCGAATGTTAGGTAGTACCATTATAGAAAAGTGAGTATCCAAACATCTTGACAGGTTCATAAAACACATAATTTGAGAAATATTTAGGGAAATCAAAACCAATTAAATAGACATATAACATATAACACATTTATATTGATATAAAGAAACAGCATGGACTGTGTGGTTCATAATGAACATTGTTTGTGGCAGTTTTAAGGCTTAATGCTTGCCCACTCCATGCAGCTCAGGTAAGGTGGAAGAACAATGCAGCATGAGAGGGAAAAACAGACTTAGGGTTTGCTCTATGCTCTTCTCTGTCCACTGTTCTAATCTAAAGATCTGAGCACCCTGAGTCTTTTTTTAATTTATTTATTTATTAAAGATTTCTGTCTCTTCCCCCCTGCCGCCTCCCATCCCTCCCCTCCCCCAATCAAGTCCCCCTCCCTCGTCAGCCCAAAGAGCAATCAGGGTTCTCTGCCCTATGGGAAGTCCAAGGACCACCGACCTTCATCCAGTTCTAGTAAGGTGAGCATCCAAACTGTCTAGGCTCCCACAAAGCCAGTACGTGTAGTAGAATCAAAAACCCATTGCCCTTGTTCTTGAGTTCTCAGTAGTCCTCATTGTCCGCTATGTTCAGTGAGTCAGGTTTTATTCCAGGCTTTTTCAGACCCAGGCCAGCTGGCCTTGGTGAGCTCCCGATAGAACATCCCCATTGTCTCAGTGTGTGGGTGCACCCCTTGCGGTCCTGAGTTCCTTGCTCGTGCTCTCTCTCCTTGTGCTCCTGATTTGGACATTGAGATTTCTGTCTGGTGCTCCAATGTGGGTCTCTGTCTCTGTCTCCTTTCATCGCCTGTTGAAGGACCCAGCAATACCACTCTTG
Source organism: Microtus ochrogaster (assembly GCF_000317375.1). Taxonomy (NCBI): domain Eukaryota; kingdom Metazoa; phylum Chordata; class Mammalia; order Rodentia; family Cricetidae; genus Microtus; species Microtus ochrogaster. The sequence goes on along the minus strand of NC_022015.1, from coordinate 44,079,163 downwards.
GGAATATACCCAAGAGAGGCCTTATCATACAACAGAAGTATATGCTCTACTATGTTCATAGCAGCATTGTTTGTAATATCCAGAACTCGGAAACAACCTAGATGCCCTTCAATGGAAGAATGGATGAAGAAAGTATGGAATATATACATATTAGAGTACTACTCAGCAGTAAAAAACAAGGACTTCTTGAATTTTGCATGCAAATGGATGGAAATAGAAAACACTATCCTGAGTGAGGTAAGCCAGACCCAAAAAGAGGAACATGTGATGTACTCACTCATATTTGGTTTCTAGCCATAAAAAAGGGACATTGAGCCTATAATTTGTGATCCTAGAGAAGCTAAATAAGAAGGAGAACCCAAAGACAAACATATAGGCATCCTCCTGAATATTACCCTAAATCTTTGATTGGAAGAACATCCTTGAAATCTCTGCAGTATCTTTAGTGTCATCATCCACTGTTCTGATTAACAGCAAATGGCAGGGTCTGTTCTTGCTACTCTCTTCCAAGGTGTGCTGGATCACAGTCTCAGATTTTAATTCTTTTACAGTCAGTTAGGGAATCTTCCAGATCATTATCTTCTGTTATTATAATTCAAAACTTCACATCATTTCTCTATTTTTAATTTTTATTCTAAGTACTTAAGTAAAATCACATAACAACTTTAGTGATCTTCTGTTGAGAGCTATTTTATAGCCAAAATTTAGTTTATTGAATGACTTTTAACTTCATTAAATCCCACTTGTTTGCAAAATGACATACTTTCAATATCACAAAGAAGTGCAACTGTCTTGATCAAGAATGTACACAAATATACAGTGAACTAGAATATTCTTCTCCCAAATTCCTAAAATATCTCCAATTCAAAAATATAGAAATATCTAGAATTTTAAAACCAGTATCCACATATAAGAGAATATGTAACACTTATATTCTGTGCCCTTAGTTCAATAATACCCATTCAGCATTTTGCCACAAATTGTATAATTATTTTAAAATAATAAACTTAACATTCTTTAGAATATCCATACATAAACAATGTATTTTGATCATACCCAATTGCACAAAACCTCCCAAATCTTTTTACTACACTGCTTCATGTTTTTCCTCCTCTTATATGTTAATAATTCCTAAATGTAGTTAGTGCTACCCATACAACTGTGTCTGGAAGTATTCACTGGCAGATTGCCAATAGAAAGCATCTATTATTTGCCAGTAACTGATCAAGTGGATTTGGAGCCGCAGAAGCTCTACTTCAAAGTAGAATCTTGATTTGCTGTATTTTATTCAAACACAGATGGTGTGTGTCCATAAGTATGATAGCCAATTTATATTCTTAAGACGACATTTCCCACAAGTTCTCCTCCTCTGACCCTTGCTCCCTCTTCTACAACGTTCTCTGACATTTGGGATGGTGGGGATGTTTATATAATTGTCCGATCTATGAATAAACACTCACAGTCACTTATAATCAGCACTCCAACCATTTATGAATTTTTTCTTTTAACCACTAACCTGATGCATAAAAGAGAAGCTTCTCCATGCAAGGCTGAGAGCATCCCAAATAAATAGATAAAAGCAGATATATTCAGAAGGAAATGAGACAATGTGATCATTTAGCAAACATGAATAGTAGTTCTTGCCTAGGAGTCTATGTGTCCCTAGACATAGGACTAGGCTTATAGTACTAGACATGAAAGATGTAATCTTGTTAATAAACTCTAAGTAGTGCTTTCTCTTACTCATCTACTCACTTATACACGTTTAATTTTCTGCTCACACATTTTATTAAGAGATTTTTTAGTTACTTACTTTAATTTTTTCATTGAATATGTACATAGTAATTATGTGAGAAAAATATGGCTGATACCCAATATGGGGGTTGATACAGGAGAAGAAACTCATTTTTGTCAGTGCACAAATTTCAGTTTATGTGATTTTATTTAATGTTTGCACTTCTTGGCTATGATTTTGATTTGATTTATTGAACACCTGAAGAGATCTGGACTGCATTTGAAGCCCTAAGGCATTTCCCCAGAATTCTTCTATTGAATTCAGGGTATTTACCTCAAAATACTGAGAATATATGGAGATCTCTAGATTTTTAATCATATTTTTAATGTTTTACTTTCTACTTTACAGATTGGTTAGAATTTTAAATAAAAGTTGAAGAAGTTTATTTTTTAGAAGATATTTCTGTCCAATGCAGGAGTTAGACGTGGTTAGGTATTATGTAAAACTCTAGCCAGAAAAGTTCAGAATGTAATATTTCAGTGAATTTCTTTCTGAAGTTTGCTGAAATCCCGGGATTCGATAGTTTTAGAGAATATGTTCTTCTTTATTGTTGATACTCAATATTAGAACTATTTTAACTGAAGGCCCACAAAGGCAATATCATAATTTTTATGTTAAAGCAAAATTATAAGAAATAAAGCTGTTTTGGACGAGATCCTTGGATTATGCATTCTCTCAGGAAGTCTCACATGTTTGTTTAAAGTACTGTTGATGACTATAGCTATACACTGTGAAAAATAAATTGGGATGAAAATATACTCATAGTTCAAAGGCTCATGATGTCAATTGTGATAAGCTGGGTTACATCCCTGGACCCATATATCAAGAAGAGAACAAACTTCTAAAACCTGCCCTCTGATCTCTATAGTGGAGTTGTGTCTTGCACACACACAAATATATCCAAATCCCCACTCTCGCATGAGCACACATGTAGACCAAATGTGTATAATAAAGTGTAATTTCAAAGAAATCAGATATTTTAAACTTTAATAATTAAAAATATAGATGTCCTGTGAGATTAGATTCAAAGAATTCCATACCAATCATACTGAACATTGTGATCCTGGCAGTATATAGCATTATAGTCTCAACTTTAAAATTGAATTGCTTCTTCTTTTTGCAATACACCAGCAATTCATGCTAAACTATTCATGCCTGAAAAAAAAAGATGGAGATATTATATGTGAGTATAAAAATTAATTTAGTAGGAATAGTTTAGGAAAAAATATTACAAAACAATAAATAATAGAAGTTTACATAGTTTAAAACTAATTTGTAAGCCGGGCGGTGGTGGCGCACGCCTTTAATCCCAGCACTCAGGAGGCAGAGACAGGCGGATCTCTGTGAGTTCGAGACCAGCCTGGTCTACAAAAGCTAGTTCCAGGACAGGCTCCAAAACCACAGAGAAACCCTGTCTCGAAAAACCAAAAAAAAAAAAAAAGCTAATTTGTAATTAATCGATCTAGCCAAATTATGACTTTGATTTTCTCACAGCATTCTTGAATGCACTCTTGACCTCTTTGTTCCTCAGGCTGTAGACCAGAGGATTCAGCATGGGGATGACCATGGTGTAGAACACAGAGGCAATTTTGTCAGTGTCCATGGAATGACTGGAGTTGGGTTGTAAGTACATGAAGATGATTGTTCCAAAAAAGATAGACACGGTGGTGAGGTGTGATGCACAGGTGGAGAAAGCCTTCTTCCGCCCTTCGGCTGAACGCATCCTCAGGATAGTGATGAAAATAAGCAGATAAGAGTACAAGATAATGAACAGAGTGACAATAACATCAAATAAAGCCAATATAAAAACTGTAATCTCATTTACATGGATATCAGAACAAGAAAGGGCCAGCAGTGGAGGTATGTCACAGAAAAAGTGATTAATGACATGGGAATGACAGAAGGAGAGATGGAAGGTGAAGGCAACATGGATGGAGGATTGTATGAGCCCACACATATAGGAGGCAGTTACCATCAGAATACATATAGGACTGGTCATAGTGGTAGAGTAATGCAGGGGTTTGCACACTGCAGCATGACGGTCTAAGGCCATTGAGGCCAGGATGAAACTTTCAATAGTAGCAAAGGCTGCAAAGAAGAACATCTGGGCAGCACATGCATTGTAGGATATGATCTTGTCTCCTGTGAGAAACCCTTCCATTACCTTGGGAGTGACTGCGGAAGCATAAACACAGTCCACAAAGGAGAGGTTACTGAGGAAAAAATACATGGGAGTGTGGAGTCGGGAGTCCAGAAGAATCAACACAATCATCCATAGGTTCCCAAATAGTGTGATCAAATAAATGAGAGTGAAAATGACAAACAAAGGGAACCGCAGCTTTGGGACATCGGTTAATCCCACAAGAATAAATCCGGTTGCCTCGGAAATGTTCTCCAGCAAAGCCATTTGTGTCTTGCCATGAGATGTACCTACTTCAAGATAAATAAAAATTATAGTACTCAACACGGATATCTGAAGTTTAAGTCATTTCTTGTGCCAAGGTCTATTTTTCTGTCCATTGTAGAGCTGTATGCAAGACGACCTGAATGCTGGGAAAAAGACAGGCAGTGTATTCAGATATCATGCTGCAGAGGGTAACTGAAATTTCTTTGGTCACAAAAACTGCCACAGGTAGTTCATATTATTTCTGTAAGACTTAGTTTCCTTTTCTGGTGTATATTCTATGTACTCTCAATCACAATATTCATTATTACTATAATAATATCTGTTAGCATTCTTGCCTAGGATGTAGAATGGAAGCTAAATCAAGAGAAACCACAACATGGAAGCATGTTGTCACTTTTCTATGACTAACTGGTAGTGCATTTTCCATCTCTAACAAATATCTCACTACCTGGAAGGTATCCAAGACCAATGACTCTGCTCTAGGGATCAGAACCTATTTCTCTAATTCATAAGCATGTTCTTAGATGTTTGTTTTTAAATATTGGAAATATATGCAATGTTCTATGGGTCATATTCTTGAAATATTGGTTAGTCACATAATGTAAAAAAAAGCAAACAAGCAGTTTCTTTCAAATAGTAAAACTAACAATTTTGCTATTTTATCATCCTGATCATCCTTTTTCATATAAACTGGATGCTTTTTATTGCCCGCCATCAATGTATCTTTGTTTTATTTGTGATTTGTGAGGAAATATGGAAAGTTGAAAAAGTTATTGTCTTTGCCTATAGGTATGCTGTCCTCACCAAATCATATTACATTGTAAAACTCAGGTGACAAACAGTCTTACCACTGTTCTTAGAGTAAAAGGATACTTTCACCTAACGAACCCTCTGAAATTGGAAAGATGATTGTATATATTCCTCCAAACTACTTAATACTTAATGTAAGAAGCAGTTCAGACTGGTCATTAAAGAGAGCCTAAGTAAAATAAATTTTGTTCTATATTTATGTTTTCTCTATGTTTTATTGAGTATAGCCTCTGCCCTAACCATTTCTAATATATAGCTGATGATTCAGAAAGAAGAAATTTTAGTTCTGTAGAGCACAGTGGTAGAGTTGGAATAACAGTAAACCAAAAAGTAGAAACCTAGAAAATTATATCTTTAGTGAGAATGTTGAACAATTCTAGCCATAAGTATTCCCCACATACACTTTTTTTAAATTTTCATTTGTATAATAAAGTTGTTTATAAATTATCCTTTTATCTGTCTATACAATTTTTAAACTGACTATCCAATTTAATATTGTCCCAGGAAATAGGGCTATCAAGTACTAGATATGAAAAACCCTCATGTTCATGTCATTGGCTTAATAAGTTTTTTTTCCCCACCTGTAGAATTTCTCCTTTTCGATTTGTGGAGCTCTGCTGTTGAACAGAGGTTGTACTTGTATTCTTGACAATATCAAGTCAGTGATGGTAACTTTGCACACATCTCAAGGGAGGCCACGCATGTCACTGAATATCTCTAGAGACTTGTGATTACGTATGGACCTTTCAGCCTGAACTTGATGGAGAGAGAGTAGGGTACATTGTCTGCATTTGAAAAGAAAGTGTTTTTGTGGGGATAGATGAATTGAAACTTGAAGAAAGAGATCCTATATCTGAGTGACAGACAAGTTGGGCAACAGAAATTAATTTCTGTTTCTCATTAAAATCTCCAGGTATATACATCTTAGTTTTCTATTACTAAGATTTCTGTATAAAGTTTTTATTGTAAGCAATAACATACTGTGCACTTAAAAATAATCTAATAATTGAGCCTGTGATGTGACTCAATAGAAAACAAGTTTAAAATAGCATGAGATCTATTACTGAGATTTATACTAGTACTAAAAATGAAGAACCAAATTGTTTTATGACAACTAAATGCTTTTTTGTCATTAAAGAATAAATCCCTTCTCTTCAAACATGTTTTAAAGATAGTTGGGATGTTGAAGAAAATCCTATATTATCTTATGAGTTACATAAAGAATAGGAATAATATGAGGGCCTAAATATTAGAAGACATATTATGTGATAATAATCCTGGATAAACAGAATATAAGATACATATAAGGGCTCTTTATATCAAACCTATGGTCAACACTTTACTAAATGATAAGAAATAAAACTATATTTAATAAAATAAGGGATCAGACAAGGTTTTGTATACTCTCACCAATTGTGCAATCTAAATTTAATGATTTTCCTACAATTATGTATATTAAAGACTCACAACAACTGTTGGAAAGGTCTTAGAACTTATAAATACATTAAACATGTAATGGTATAAAGAATCTACACAAAATTAACAACTTTTGTATGTACCAGTAATGAACAAGCTCCAAAAGACACCAAAAAAATCCATTTTAACTGCAAAAAAAATTTAAAAATAACCTAGAAATTAACCTAAGAAGTGAAGGTAAATCTCTAATGAATATTTAAAATATTTAATCAATAAATTATTGGAAAATTTTCCAAAGAAAGGAAATAACAAGTCATGGGTTTGAAGATTTCCACAAAATCCTAAGAGAAGACTTCTTCATTGAATCTTCATTGGATATTGTCATCATGAAAAAGGGAAGAGCCATTAGGTGCTAGAGAAAGAAAAAGGCACATGGTAAAAATAACATTACCTGAAATAAGACAGAAGTCTACAGGCAGCACTTCAAAAGGCTGTTGTAATATAAATTTTAATCCTGATTCTAAGACAATATTAGCAACCCTTTTAATCACACTGAATCAAAGGTGAAAACATTAGTTATCATCCCCTCACTTCTCAGCACTCACTGCCCCTGTTATTCAAAGAGTCTGGAGTCTTTGCAAAGAAGCTCACTTTGATTACAAAAGGATGGTCCTCCCATGAGTTGACCAGAACTGATTTTTTTCAGCAATAAATTGACGAGGCATTTCCATAAATAAATGAACATCTAGTCGTGGTATAGATTTCAGAAGTTTCTCAAACTATATAGATTTCAAGAGTCCCATGTTATTCTAATAACATTACTCAGGCAACTGTTTGGCTATTCCATCCAGTTTCTTTTAGGCTTTGCCAGATTAAGCTCCAGTTTTAGTACAGATATAAATTACCATATAATGTAGCACTTTCATTGTATTTTTTTCTTTCCTGGCTCTCCCATCTTTATAGAGATTAATGTTTTCATCACTGTAGAAATAATCCTGACTGTCCCACCCCTATAGCAATTAATGTTTTATTACTATAAAAATAAACAATCTCAGCTCAAATAAAGATTAAGTACTTCTCATAATATTATTTCCCCTCAGAAACCAATGCCTTTCATAAAGAATTCATATAACATTATTTTTAAATTTTGACCTTGATTTTCATTGAGTTTTGTGGAATTAAAAATTCTTTATTCAGACATTTAATGACAAAATATTTTTTGTGGTTTCTGTAGTTTTTGAGTAATAATTTGACTTTTTGAAATTCTCAAACCTTATACCATTATTTCTTAATTTTTACCAGTTTAAACATTTAGCTTCTTTACATACAATTTCATCATAAAGTTTCAAAACTCATATACACTTTATTATTTTATCTTTACATAATGTACTTGGGTTCTCTTCTGTGGAATTCATACTCTTTATTGAATTTATGGTTGATTATTTTTATAAAGAAGATTCAACTCTATTTCTAGTGAGTTTATCATATATTAATGTATTGTGTTTAATAATTTTAAACAAATAATATCTAGCAACTCATTTTTTTATTTTTAATGAATAAAGTTCCATGTACACATAGGCATTATATTAATGGGACAGATTTTTTCCAGAAATATTTCTGTCTTGATATTTTGTGAATGACTAAGTTTCTCTAAATTACTATTGGTCCAGGGACTCATTAAGGAGAGAAACTATACAGACACTGAGATATTTCATTTAGCCTTCATTACTGGGCTAGAATCACATTGGTCTATACCTGGTCTTCCTTAACATGTTTTTGTTTGTTTGTTTTTCCGGGGATATCAGAGCTCAAATGTTTGTTCTACTCACAATTTTTTTTTAATTTATTTATTTATTGAGGATTTCCGCCTCCTCCCCGCCACCGCCCCCCACCTCCCT
>NC_022015.1:44062521-44069836 GCF_000317375.1 Microtus ochrogaster | reverse complement strand
TCTATCTATATCTATCTATCTATCTATCTATCTATCTATCTATCTATCTATCTATCTATCTATCTATCTATCTATCTATCTATCTACATGTATGTATTTGTGCCTCTTCCAAATGTGCATGTGGAAGTTAGAGGAGAACATCTGTACTCAGCTCCTTCTTTCCACCATGCTGTTTCCAGTCAGCTAACTCAGGTCATCAGGCTTGGCTAGAAGCACCTTTAATAGCTGAGCCATCTTGCTGGCCCCACCCCTATTTTTGATGATGGGAGCAGTCTATTGGTAAACTGAGCTCATCAGTTCAGCAAGACTGACTGACTAGCTAGTCCAGGGATCCTCTTCTTTACGCTTTCTCAGTTCTAGGATTACAAATGCAAGCCATCACACCTGGATTCTACATGGTTTGGGTGACAGAAGTCAGGCCTCCATGCCCTCTACCTACGGAGCAGTTCTCCGTTTCTGCAAACCCATTTGTAATTTTAGTCTCTACCAAATATGAAGGTGTTTTAAGAACACATGGATGGGATTTTATGTGCTTAGACTAGTTGATCAAGACTTTTGTGAAAACTTTGTGCTTGTATTTACTATTTATTATGAGAAAAACAATAAGCTTTAACATCACTTATCTTAAATATACCAAACACAGAAATGAGATAATTCTGTATATAAGCCCTCAATGTTAAAAGTACACTATGTTTTTTTGCTATGGAATATAGACAAAAAATATCTTTGATACACATAATAATATCCTTAGGTAGACAGGCATGGACAGAAACATAAAGATGCAGACAAAATACAATGGTAGTCATGGAGTTGATGGGCAAAGATAGGGCATGGGCCAATTATCTGTTGTTGTATTGCTTTTACTAAATGTAAAACAAATATTTTTATATTTATTTCCATGTAGTACAATAAACATTGTACTTATTAATTCATATATTGTATCTCATTAAATGTCAGCCCAACTTCAGAAAGTAAGTACTTCTATTGCTTTGGTTTTGATTACTATATTAACATAGTTGGAAGAAATTCTGCATTGAGCAGTGAATGATATAATTTTGTTATGACTATAAGACAACCATTGATGTTTCCTAGATATTTTCTTACCTGTAGGAATTCTAAAGAGAATGCATTGGATACTAATAATATTATTTTTTCCAAGTCTGATAATCTATTTTTGAGTTATCTTTGAAAAATAAAAATTCTTTGTTAGTATGTAGCACTATACCTGAATCCTCATGATAGATGCCAGTTGACCTCACCTTTAGTTACATTCCCTCCATCAGGCAGTGGGGATTCAATGATGTGAAACCTTCTTCTGCGACATTTTCTGTACCATGAGCTGCAAGCAACTTGGTGTTTAGTGTCATTGATAGTTTGATTCTAACTTCTTATTTTTCCCATATTCTTAAGTATGTAAACAGTTTCAACATTCAAGACATAGGATATATTTAGAGAAAAGTTGTGGGTTAAGTGAATGAAATATGAAAAAGTGGACAACTTCCAGTATACATGAAAAAAAGCATATAGTCTACTAATATCAGAGTTTTCCCTTCTTTATGACCATAAAATAATCAGTTCCAGAGTCCTTTGATAACTAACAGGGAGCTACCTTGGTCATTAATTAGGTCTTAGTTATGCTTCCTGTCACACGGATACTCATTTATTTCCTTTTTTAATTATTAACCAATTAGATAATTAATTTATTTTTACTTAACTTTTATTCTTTTTGAATATTTATTTAATAACTTCTATAAGCACCAGCTTGATAGATAAAAAGAGTTGATAGAGAGCCATTACTATCAGGAATAAACAATTCACACTGGATATCAGTTTCAGTGATCCTAATTAATGTAGCTCCCTATTAGCTCTGGTATTTAATTCCCATATCAAACATTCTCTCTACAGTCCCCCCAAAAATGTCCAATTTCTAGTGTTCTTGAGCTTGATATCTTCCTTTGAAGTACTATTTAGTAATAAAGGAAATAACTCATTGTCATTTTCACCCTTCTAATGGCTTCTGTTCCCATAAGTAATTGATTTATAAATTTCCCATTGTCTAGATTCAGAAGGATATTATGGAAAGACTAAATAAACACAGTGATAGAAAATATTGCTATGCAAAATAGTCAAGAAATGTGGTCAAATACTGTATAGAATGCAGAAAAGGAACAGATTTTAGAAACACTGTTTTGTTTACTTGTTCATGTAATCATTTATCTCCATTTCACAAATATTTTCTTTAAGAAAAATACTGCTTAAATGCTGCAACTTAGAACTACCATAAGTTATTAAGTGTGCTAATTAACCTATTATTATTTTTTGTTGACTGTCATTTGTATTTGGACTCTAGAATTCAGTATTAGTTGTATTTAGATAATATGCTTCCATTCATTGTGAAAACTCCATAACTAAAATTATTTTAACTTCAAGATTCAAGACTTCTGTATCACCAAAACCATGTGAATCATATTATTTGGACTGAGATCTTTGGATTATGCATGGCAACATCTCCAGACACTATTCTATAGACTTAATACCTGAGAGCAATTCATTTATGTCAAATATAAATATTATGGAGTTATTTTGAACTTTAGTAACTACTGAAAAATGAAACCATGAATTATAAAGAGAGCAAACAGAAATATATACCATGATTCTGATGAAGGAACAGGAAGTGGAAATTATGTAAGTATTCTCCAATAAAGAAATAATTATAACTAATAACAATAATATAAAACAATTGAAAATATAATTTTTCATACATACATGAAGTTTAACCTGCAAAGTACATCCTGCCAATTTAAGAAGCAGCATTGCATGTGAATTTTCTAGCATTATACTTATTTAAAAACTAAATTGAAATCTTATTTATTCTAAGATACACTTCAAATTCATTATAAATTAATCATATTACCAATACATGAAGACAGATTTTTCTTTTTTAAAAAAATATTTAAAGAAATCACAGACAAGAAATACTTATAAATATTTTTTTTATTTTCTAAAACAATCTTTCTTATTTTACATAACCATCCCAGTCCTTCCTCCCCCATGCTCCCTCCTCCTGTTCTCCCCACCTTCCACCCACCCAGCCACCCACAAAAGCATATACTACTCAGAGAGGGGGAGGCTTTCCATAATGAGTCAAGAAAGTCTGACACATCACTTTGAGACAGGAACAAGGCCCTCCCCCCATATCAAGTCTGAGCAAGGTATCCCTCCAAAGAGAATGGGCTCCAAAAAGCCAGTTCAAGCACTACAGATAAATCCTGGTGCCTCTACCAGTAGACCCACAAACTGCCTCAGCCACACAACTGTCACCCACATTCTTAGACCCTAGTTTGGGCATTTGCAGGTTTCCCTGATGAAGTCAGGGAACTGCCATTTGCTCAGGTCAACTGTTTCTGTAGGTATCCTTATCATGGTCTTGACCTCCTTGCTCATAGTATCACTCCTCCCTCTGTTTGAATGGACTCTAGGAACTTGGCCTAGTGCTAGCTGTGGATATCCATCTGCTTCCATCAGTTTCTGACTGAAGTTTCTTTGATGGTAACTAAGGTAGTCAAATGAAATTATAGGGGAAGGCCAGTTCAGTCATCTTTTACACTATTGCTTATGGTCGTGTTCATCCTTGTAGATTCCTGGGAATTTCACTAGTGCCAGGTTTCTTGATAGCCCCATTTTGGCTCCCTCAACCAAGATATTTCTTCCTTAAGCTCTCTCTCTCTTTTCTTTACCTGTCAAGACCATCCCATTTCCTCATGTTCTCCTCCACACACCCCTTCTTACCTCTCTCTCCTTTCTACCCACCCTCCTTTCCTCCTACCCATGCTCTCAATTTTCTCAGGAGTTTTTGTCTATTTCCCCTTCCCAGTGAATCCATGTATATCTCTCTTAGGGTTCTACTTGTTCCATAATTTCTCTGGGGTCATGTGTTAATGCTGGCTATCCTTTGATTTACATCTATTGTCCACTTATTAAGTACTTAGTTATGAAAAAAAAATGACATCTTGAAATTTACAGGCAAATGGAGGGAACTAGAAAAATCCATCCTGAGTGTGGTAAACCAGACCCAGAGAGACAAACATGATATGTACTCACTAATAAACTATTCTTTAAAGATAAAAGTTCAGATGCTTGAAAAATAAATCAGAATGAAACGACTAAGTTCAGTGAAGAATTTAGTTTTCCAACAACTTTCTTGAATGCGTTTTTAACATCTTTGTTCCTCAGGCTATATACCATAGGATTCAACATAGGGATAACCATGGTGTAAAACACAGATGCAATTTTGTCTGTGTTCATGGAATGATGAGTTCTGGGCTGTAAGTACATGAATATGAGTGACCCAAAGAAGATAGATACAGTAGTGAGGTGAGAAGAACAGGTAGAAAAGGCCTTTCTCTGTGCTTCAGCTGAATGCATCCTCAGGATAGTGATGAAAATAAGCATGTAAGTTCTCAAGATGACCACAAGAGTGAAAACAATATCCATTGTAGCCAAGAGAAGGAGTGTAATCTCATTCATGTAGGTATCAGAACAAGAAATGTTCAGCAAGGGAGGAATGTCACAGAAAAAGTGATTAATCACATTGGAATGACAGAAGGAAAGATGAAACGCAAGAGCAACATGGATGGAGGATTGCAAGATTCCACACATATAACAGCAGGCGACCATTAGGACACATGTGGTACTTGTCATGATGGTAGTATAGTGCAGGGGTTTACACACTGCTGCATGGCGGTCATAGGCCATTGAAGCCAGAATCAGACTTTCAATAGCGCCAAAGGCTACAAAGAAGAACATCTGGGTAGCACATGCATTGTAGGATATAACCTTATTTCCTGTGAGAAACCCAACCATTACCTTTGGAGCAACTGCTGAGGCATAAACACAGTCCACCAGGGAGAGGTTACTGAGGAAAAAGTACATTGGAGTGTGTAGTTGGGGGTCCATCAGAATCAACATAATCATCCCAAGATTCCCAAACAGTGTTATCAAATAAATGAGAGTGAAGACAATAGACAAAGGAATTTGCAATTCTGGGACATCTGTTAGGCCCACAAGAATAAATTCTGTAATCTCTGAAATATTCTCCATCAGTGTCATTTGGCAATGATCATGAAGAGTTCCTAAAATAAATAAAATTACATACTATTTAAATATCACCAAAATTATAATCTATGACAAAGGTTTTTACTCTGTTATTCTTGTGAAGGACACTGTTTAGAAAATGATGAACTTCATTCTGGGGAACTGCAGGCAGTGGGCGCATGTGGAAATAGTGAATATGGACAAAGAGTTTCTTTGCTACCACAGATGGCCAATATATCTGTGTGACCCAATTCTATTTCCATTAAATAAGATGTTTGATACTCCATTAAATCATACAATATTCATTACTAATTTTAATAGTTTCATGAATTTTTGTATAAAATAAACCTTGAAACTTTAGTCAGCAGTAGAGACTGAGGATGTATGACTTTTATATATCTGCACAAACTCTTTAAAACGAATTTTGCGTGTCTGGTATATCTTTCACCACTCTAAAGATATACAGTGATCTTGGAGTCTGATTGAGACACACACACAAGTTTTCTATCTATTTAATTAGGCCCCATAATTAGATTCAGAAATGTGGGTGTGCTCTTCTTCCTTTTAAATGTTAGCACTTATAGGATATTTTATGGTATCTTTATACATTTCAGCAGGACAAAATGTAAGGAAACAATTTTTCAAAACTGTTGAGCAAATATATACCCACTTTCTCTCCATGCCATAAACTTTTTCACATAGATTAATGTTTTCCCTTATTTACCATAAACTATGTCTGTTTGCTTTGTGCTTTGGGAGAAGAAAGAAAATAAGAAAATTGCTTTCATGCTTCTATAGAGAACTGGTACTCTTCAGCACTCATATCACATGGCGTATATGATTGAGCTACCTCCACAATGGCTCAAATGACATATGACTGCAACTGGTTTCTCTTTGAAAGACCCTCAACCCAAGAGAAACCTCTGACTTTGGAATGCTGGGACATACTAACCCTCAGCAGCAAAGATAATTCTTATTCAATAAATGAGAAGATATATAAGGATATCTAAACTGAGTGTGATTTTCTCCCTACCTCAAAGTTTCAGTCTATTGGATTTATTTTTAGTGTATCCATCGCATTAGCAGCTTCTGAAAGGGAATCGTCTGATCCTGAGCATCAAAATGTAGACAATATAAAGCAATGTAAAACAATGGTGGAAAAACATTGAAACAAAAAAGAGAAAATAACTCAGTCTGTCTATAGTATGGATATTCAAGTTTTGACATTATTTTCTATTTTTTTCACTTAGAAAATAAAAAAAAATGACTTGATTTCATCTCCCTTACAGTTATAAGTTACTACTGTTACATATTATACTACTTACCATTGTTCTAGGAACAGACACGTGTAAAAAGGGAATGAAGAATGAAATGCTTCATGCCGAGAGTACTGTCCTGGCATCTACACCTAGGAATTTATTGTAAAGAATGCTTTGCTTTCCTTTCTGCAAAACACGGCTGTAGAACAGACTTCTGGCTTGTACTTTTGTCAGTATCAAGGCAGAGGTTTCAAGCTCTTTATAGTCTCAGGAGAATAAGTATAAGAAAGTAGGTCTCTCTGGAGAATTGAGATGCCTTGTTAGCTATTTATTAAGACCTTAATAGAGATATCAAGTAGTTTTGAATTTTTGTGAAAAGTCCTTATGAGGATGTGAGAGAATAGATGCTTAGAGGGAAGGGACTCTAATTATTAACCTAGAAAATAAAAACAAAATTCCATAGAATCTCAGGAGTAGGTACCCATCCAGGGTCATTAGCTTTGTCACTTGGTTTTAGGACATCATTTTTTTCTTTCTAGCTGAATTTTAATAAAATACCAATTTTCTTATCACCACAGATCACTTCTAAGATTTTTCTTTATAAGTTCCTTTTACAAATATATATACATTCTTCAATGTGCAGAAGTTTGAGATATAGTGAGACACATATACATGGTGCTATAATCATTGTGTAAACTAGTAAAATTATCATTATTCGCTTTTAAAATGTACCTGTTGATATGAAAAATCCAAAATATTGTTTTGTAGTTATTAAAATATACACTACGTTTTTCTTAGCTAATGTGATCTTTTTGTAGTATGTTTATATCAAATTAATAGGAGTAAGTAATTTTTTCTCTTTAAAATTTGAAAGTACACCCAGAAAGTCTCACCATGACTGCTGAAATATGAGAGAAACAAGATCAACAACCCAATGTGAACATGACAAAGAACATGAGGGC
>NC_022015.1:44058730-44062074 GCF_000317375.1 Microtus ochrogaster | reverse complement strand
TTATATATGTGTGACAATAATCAAGAAAAAAGAGGCTGCAAAATTGAAAGATAACAAAGAGAAGTATTTTAGAGAACTTTAAGAAAAGAGAAGACACAAATTATTTAATGATATCATAAATAAAAATTTAAATTATATAAATGCATTTTTTCTACATAGTTTTTTATTTAAAGTGCCATAATTTCTTCCTTTTGTCAACATGGTCAAGAACAGTTATCCATCTGTATTTATCATGGGATTAATCTTCAAATGTTTTTTTAAGCAATCTTTTGCCATTTTACTGAACTATGATGCTTCTGCAAACTGCAAGTATCCTCTGAGGTAAAAGTCTCAGAAGTTGTTTTATATGTAACTCAGCTAAAAATTAAGAATATAGTGGCTGGCATGGGGCTTGGGAACTGGGGAAATGTGATGAAGAATGACTGTGTTCTAATTTCAAAGAATCTTTGTACTTTTTGTGAACTGCTTTGCCCATGTAATGGTTATCCTGTGACATAAAAATAGAATCAATTTCCTTGTGTAAAATTTACAATAAAAGATGGAGGTTTGAAGCTTGGGGTGGAAGAAGAACCTGCAATGCAGCTGATAGCCTGTGTTCGTGTACTCACTTTACCTTCCAGACATCCCAGGTCCAAGACCCACTTCTCAGTTTGAGTGGCAGTGGAGGAATAGGATGTTCTTCCCTGGGCAAGGACCTAGAGAGCTGAGGCCTCTAAGCAGGATCCCAGAAGCTTGCTTCTCCAGCGGCAGTTTGGGCCAAGGCTCTGGTGGCTATAGAAGCAGTGGGGAATGGAAGCTGGTGTGTGGAGGCTGCTAGGCCTCCTGGGCTTGATGAGTGGGGCAGGAAAATGGGATGTTCCTCCCCAGGCAAGGGCCAAGAGAGCTGAGTCCTACAAATGGGAGCCTAGAGGCTTACCTCTCAAGCAAATTATTATTCATTAGTCAAGTATAATTTCCAGTTGCAATTGTTATTTAATTTAAAAATTAGAAATGGAAATTTCTCCTGAGAAGAATAGGTTTTCTTCTGTGAAAAGCCCCCAAATAGATTATACAATTCCATGTGTTAAGTCCTAGATACATATATATTTATATATAAATATTATATATATTTATAAATATTTACTATATTATGTATTATATGTATTTATGCAATCTGGGTCAGTCCTATATAATACACATAAATAAACATGTTTACACACAATATGTACATATATGTATATACATGACTAAATGGATATAATAGTTTAAGCATATATGTATTATGTACAATTTATATTAAATTAAAGACGAGAAAGTCATAAATTTGAGAGACAGTAGGTGCTGGAAGAAGTTGAATGTGAAAATAACAAAAAGATAATATTTATGTATAAACATTTCAGAGAAATAGTTAAAAGTGAAATGTATTCATATTTGGAAAAAAATGACCCATCCATTTGAAGAAAAGAAAAATGAGACATAAACAGGTAGACTACATTGCTCTCCCTCCATTTCCCTCCTCTCCAGTCCCCCTAGTGTGGAAGCTGTTTGCCCTTCCCTCAGTCTCTTGCTATGGCTTGGAAACTCACTTCATACCAGCATTACTTGCTTCCAGAGAACTTGTAGTCGTACAAGTGTTTCTGTTCCCCTCCCCTTCTTCTATTCTAGTTGCTTATGCAACATTCAGCCTCCAAGCCTTGGAAAGATCCTATTTAAGGGTTTTGCAGGCTGATGCGTTTCCTTGACTCTGATCACCTACACTGTACCAAACTCCAGGCTTACAATGGTTACACATCTGTATGGCTACAAAACTTGATGAGTCGCTGGAAGCTCACCTACTCATGCTGTTTCCAACTCTGAGGTCTTTCCCAGGTCACACAGCATAAGACAGCCAAGAATCCCGTATAAGACACAGAGTCAAAAAAGAAGTCAGCATGCTTAGAATTCATTACAGAAACAGAGACAGTATGCAAATCCAAAAATGTATACATTTCATAAAATGCAATTCCCTAAAGAATTATCTTCCAAGGAAAACGATGTGAATGAACCCCAAAACAAATAAATTGAAAGAATAATTATAAACTTATCAAAAGGTTCAAAGTGTTTGGAGAAGACATTAGCAAGCTGATCAGTGAAATTAACATGAATAGCAATAAGAACCCAACAGATGCCCAAGAAAAACAGAAACAAATAATAGAGTACAATGTCAAAAACAGCATGGTATTCAAAAACTGGTATCAGTTCCATCCATTTTCTTGCAAAATTCAAGATGTCATTTTTTTCTGCTGTGTAGTACCCCATTGTGTAAATACACCATATTTTCCTTATGTTGAGGGGCATTTAGATTGTTTCTAGGTTCTGGCTATGGCAAACAATGCTGCTATAAACATAGTTGAGCACATGTCATTGTGGAAAAACTGAGCATCCTTTGGATATATATATATATATCCAAAAGTCATATTACTGGGTCTTGAGGAAGGTTGTTTCCTAATTTTCTGAGAAATAGCCACACTGGCTCACTCATAAGTGGTATTTAAACACAAAGTAAAGAAAACCAGCCCACAAATCACAATCCCAGAGAACTTAGAGAACAATAAGGACAATAAGAGAGACATACACAGATCCAATCTACATGGGAAGGAGAAAAAGACAAGATCTCCTGAGTAAATTGGGAGCATGGGGACCTTGGGAGAGGACTGAAGAGGATGGAGAGGAAGGGAGGGGAACAGAGAAAAATGCAGGGCTCAATAAAAATCAATAAAAAACTGATATCAGTATAGGGATAGAAATATTGAAGGGCACTAAAATTAAAATAAAGGTGGAATTATAAAACTAAATAACCAAACTGAAAATGTCAGAGAACACATGTATATAACCCTAACACTGGCCATGAAGGTACTGCCACCTAATAACTGCAGGAAGAGAGAAACAGTTTTCTCTAACAGTGTAGTCAATACTAATTCACCATACATTACTGGATGGCCACACATCAAGGACTGTTTGACTTGGTCTTAAATGGAGAAAAAAAAATGTGCATAAAGATAGATGGGTAGAGAAGAAAAGTTGAGAGAGAAGGGCTAAATATGACAAAAGATTGTATATAACACTCAAGAAAGTAGTAGAACTTGTACAATATATTTGAAACTATACCTTTACTATTTCTTGATATATATATATCTATATATATGCATTGTAGGATATGATCTTGTATCCTGTAAGAAACCCTTCTATTACCTTGGGAGTGACTGCGGAAGCATACACACAGTCCACGAAAGAAAGATTACTGAGGAAAAAGTACATTGGAGTGTGGAGTCGGGAGTCCATCAGAATCAGCACCAGCATTCCAAGGTTCCCAACCAGTGTGAACA
>NC_022015.1:44054848-44058630 GCF_000317375.1 Microtus ochrogaster | reverse complement strand
TTTTCTAGATATAAGTAAGTTTTCTTCATAAGTAACCATCAAAGTGGTTTCTTGTAACTGTCCTGAGATATAAAATAAAGTCTATAAAATCCATAGAGGTTACCAATGATAGAATAGATAATACAGGTCTGTCTTTCTGAAACAATGAGTTTAGACCTTGTTGTGACTTACATGAGTATGGCTGATGAGACATCTACAGGAATATGGTTGTAACGCATCATTAGAATGTCCAATCACCATGTCTGACAACTGAGGGTAAAATGAATTACTAGAACCCAATAAACAAGCTTCAAGTAGTGTGACCTGATAGTCTCCTTTAGATATCAATAGCTTGCTGCTATCATTCTCTGTATCAGACTATGGGAGTAATGTTACCTTCTGAGCTCTGTAACCTGGTGAGTTTCATTAGCATCCTGAATCTTTTAAATTTTGGGAGATGTCTGAGCTGTGACTTTTGTTTATTTCCTGAGACATTAAAGCTACCTCCATTCTCAAGAAACTAATTTCTCACTTCAGAGGAAATAATTATACAGTAGTTCATACAGACGATGTGGTGGCACTATGAGGTATTATAGTATATATGATTACAATGTTGAATTTCAGAGTGAAATGACTAATTTCTATAACAGAATATCCCATCCTAGAAGAATGAATAGAAGTAGCTTTATCTATGAAAATATGTTCAGAAATATTAAATATTAAAGTCAGGAAATAATTATTTTTAAGATATTTATCAACAAAAATAACATGAAGTGTTACATCATTTTCAAACATGTAACACTAAATTGACGAATCACAGTGAAGATACTGCTTTTCCAAGAAACTTCCTGAATGCATTCTTGACTTCTTTGTTCCTGAGGCTATAAACAAGAGGGTTAAGCATGGGAATAATCATGGTGTAGAACACAGATGCCATTTTGTCAGTGTCCATATAATGACTGGAACTGGGTTGTAAGTACATGAAGATAATTGTGCCGTAGAATATGGAAACAGTGGTGAGGTGGGATGCACAGGTGGAGATGGCTTTCTTTCGGCCCTCAGCAGACTGCATCTTCAGGATTGCAACAAAAATAAGTAGGTAAGAGGTAAAGATAACCAATAGAGTAAAAGCTACATTGAATGCTGCCAACACGAACAGCACAATTTCATCTGTGTAGATATCAGAACAAGAAAGAGCAAGTAGTGGGGGAATATCACAAAAAAAGTGATTCACCACATTGGAATTACAGAACGAAAGTTGGAAAGTAAAGGACACATGAATGGAAGATTGCAAGATTCCATTTATGTAAGAACCAGAAACAAGCAGAACATACATTGTAGTTGTCATCGTGGTGGAATAATGCAAGGGTTTGCACACTGCTGCATGACGGTCAAAGGCCATTGAGGCCAGAATGAAGCTTTCAATAGTAGCAAAGGCTGCAAAGAAGAACATCTGGGCAGCGCATGCATTGTAGGATATGATCTTGTATCCTGTAAGAAACCCTTCTATTACCTTGGGAGTGACTGCGGAAGCATAAACACAGTCCACGAAGGAAAGATTACTGAGGAAAAAGTACATTGGAGTGTGGAGTCGGGAGTCCATCATAATCAGCACCAGCATTCCAAGGTTCCCAACCAGTGTGAACAAATAAATGAAGGTGAAGATGAGAAATAAAGGGACCTGTAGCTCTGGGACATCTGTTAATCCTACAAGAACAAATTCCATCACTTCCGAAATATTCTGCATCAGTGCTATTTGGGAATTGTGACAGGTTCCTAGAATGAAAAGAAGAAATGAAAAAAATTCTGTTCAGAACTTAACATGGTGATTTTTAAGTATGATTAAGTTCTCTTATTCACAAAGCAGCATTCTCTAGTGTGATGGAGAGTACACTGGATTTTGGTTTGAAAAGTGCTAAATAGAGCCTATCTGGGAGTAGAGAAAATAGAAACTTTTAATTCTTTGCTCCTATTAGGGGTCCCTATTAAATTTATGGCTTATTTCAGTTTTCTTATTTTGGTAACCCACAAAGGACCTGTTATTTTCAATAATTTTCATACACACCTGTCTAAAAGATACATAAAAGTCTTACTTTGAAGCATTAACAATATAGGAAAATGCAATTACTATATGTTAGGAGCAAAGTATATATAATTCATTTCCAATGCCTGACAGTTAACCAAGTTCAATGCCCTAGCTGTGTCTATGCACTGATATAGGGTACTGCCCCATAGATATTCAGTTTTATATTTAATTTGATAAGGACTTTTCTTAGAATTTTTACTTTGAACCTTTGATCAGATGATCACTATTCATGGGCCATTTTATTTGTGAAGTTTAGAAATGGTGCAGGTTCCTGGAAACCTAAAAACATAGTTCTTTCAAAAAGTAGAAACAATTTTAACTTCTTACTTACATGTAATGAGTCTTATATTGTTCAGAGGATGATATTTTTATTACCATCAGAGAAGTTTATTACATTTGTTTTTGAGAGAGATAAAGTAAAAGCCAGGGAAGAGTTACTTTTGTTCTCTCTACATAATATGTAACCTCAAACATGAAGTATTTCACCGTGTACCACGTTGTAACATTGTCATATTGGATTAGATGACACTTGATTATGCAGCTATGTTTACATATGAGCCTGCCTCTTAAATTGAGATCAACATTTAACTTTGGAATAATGTGCATTTTCCTCCCTCTGTATTGATACCATTTTATATTCAAGACACCAGGTGTTGTAATTATATACTTTTAAAATGACTGAGGTGAAAATACTCCTAATTCCCAGAAGCATCTTCAAGTACATTATAAGTAATGTGTAAGTTCCCCCAAGTTATAAAAATATTAACATTTTTAAATTATGCAAATCATGTCTGCTACCTTCTATGGCCTTGCTCATATTTTCTTGGTTTCTTCAGAATGTTTAGCTCATGATATTAATGTCTAGCGTTTAGGGACCCAGTAATTGATATTTTTAAATTGAGGTTGAAAGTAATACAACCTTCTGAAATTAATAATGAGCTATAATTGGTGAACTTCTAATCCTGTTGAACGTTATCAATATTAGAAAATTAGAGCATGATCTTCCTCTGGAGTGAAATAATCACAACAAAATCTAAAGATTTTTAGACAGAAACGCTTGCTGCTTTTGTGCATCCTCATAGTGTAAAGCACAGTAGGTCAAACATAAGATTATTATCGATAATGATAGCTCTGTGTCCTACCTGCCTTACTTTTAAGACATTAGCTTCATTTTTTATTTGCACTTATGAAACAAAAATAACCAGATATTTTAACTCTATTTATAGCTCAGACTATTGATACACAAGTATTTCTAATACTTACTGTCTTGCAAGGAACAGACCAAAAGGAGTAAAAAGAAGAGGTCTGAAATATTTCATGTCCACATCACTGTGGATAGGCCTAATATCTATGTCAATAAAAGAATCTTTCTGTTCTTATTTTCCATTGGTAGATATCTGCTAAGGAATGGAATCTGGTCTTGTATTAATGCCAACATCACAGGAGAAATATCGAACTATACATGTATCTCAGGGGTAGCAGTACACTTGAGCAATGTCTCTTGAGACTTATCAACCCACATTGGCTTTTAGCCTTATCTTGCTAGCGACAATAGAGAATATTGTTTGGATTTAGTGTAATATCATTTACAAAGACATTGGGGAATAGAAGAAGAGCTAAAAGAGAACAGCCTCCAGTTATTAATCACAGGTCTTCCATAAGCAGGTTGAAGAAAGTAAACAAAACAAAAGCTTGAATGTTTCATTAATTTTTTTTA
>NC_022015.1:44031354-44054463 GCF_000317375.1 Microtus ochrogaster | reverse complement strand
AGATTAAATCCATGTAAGTCTCTCTTAGGGTCCTCAGTGTTGTCTAGGTTCTCTGGGATTGTGAATTACAGGCTGGTTTTCTTTGCTTTATGTTTAAAAATTACTTATGAGTGAGTACATGTGATAATTGTTTTTCTGTATCTTGGTTACCTCACTCAAAAATGATGTTTTCTTGCTCCATCAATTTGCCTGCAAAATTCAAGATGTTAATTTTTTTCTACTGTGTAGTACTCCATTGTGTAAATGTACCACATTTTTCTTATTCATTCTTCAGTCAAAGGGTATTTAGGTTGTTTCCAGTTTCTTGTTATGACAAACAATGCTGCCATGAACATAGTCAAGCACAGGTCCTTGTGGCAAAATTGAACATCCTTTGGATATATACCCAAAAGTGGTATTATTGGGTCTTGAGAAAAGGTTGTTTCCTAATCTTCTGAGATATCCAAAGGGGCTGTACCAGCTTGAATTCTCACGAGCAAGGCAGGAGTGTTCCCTTTACCCCCCAATCTCTCCAGCATAAGTTGTCATCAGTGTTTTTGATGTTGGCCATTTTTACAGGTGTAAGAAGGAATCTTGGAGTTATTTTGACTTGCATTTCTCTGATGACTAAGGATGTTGAACATTTTCTTAAGTGTCTTTCAGAAACTCCCAGTGATCCCACTGAAATCAGGAACAAAACTTGTTTTTCCTGACACAAAGTATATCATTTAGGTATATGTTTTTCTACTTCATTTGAAACTTTGAGGCATCCCATATTATCCTCCAGGGCCTTTCCATGAAATTTTCTCTGACATCCCTGTTGAGATAATCTCTGTAATCTCCAGATATAGCCTAGGTTCCACAACCATTGCCCCTATCTTTTCTGACCAATAATACCAACACTTCAGCTAAACTCTAGGCTTCTATATGGACTAGAACTGATTCTATATGGAACCTCTCAGAGGTGAATTCTGTACTTCATCGAACCACTCTTCATGTCAGCCTTCTCATTTCTCATTTGCTTATACAGAGACTAGCCAATTGAACTACCTATCCACACACTCAAAAAAAAAAAAAACTGAAACAAGTCCAAGCTCCAACCACATAGTATCTATCGTAGACTTTCCCCCTTGGTTTCACCAAAAAAGATCTCTAGTCTCTCATTAGGACACTCTCTAGATATCTCTTAACACATAGGAACCTCCTACATCATGTCCCACATCTATAAAACCATATCTACCCACATACTCTAGGCTTGGACAGTAGGGAAAATACTGAGCACCATCTCAATCCCCTCTGTCCAAATGAATTCATTCCATCCAAGATATTTCCAACTTCTAGCCTCACCTGCTCACAAATCCTGAATTGTGCCCAAGACTAAATAAGGAAATTCACATTGCCATTTATCATTCCAAATATACCAAGAATTTGAACTTTCAAGCCAGTATCTTTTCAATAAAACTTTTCAGATATGTAGAAATACTTAACAATGGGTATTTTGAATATGAACCACAGGACACAGAGCTTACAAATAAAATCATAAACTTCATTAAAGAATTTAATGAGTCTAAGGAAGATACAAAAAAAAATGGGTAAATGAAGTTAAGAAGATAGACCTTAAGGATACCAATCACATGAGTAATAAAAGTAAAACCAGAAGACTGATCAAAGTTAAAGAAGACAATCCAAGACTTTAAAATAGGTTTCAGTCTGATTATAGAAACATTAAAGAAGACTGCAACTAAGACAAAGATGGAACTTAAAATCCCAATAATACCTAGAAAACACAGAAGATGCTCTATGTTAATGTCAGGTCTGCTTTTCAATGTTCAGTAAATTGTGTAGATGTTGCCTTTAGCAATGGGACATTTCATCAGTTTGTGTAGAGCAACAAAATTCCTAAGAATATCCAGTGTTGGTTGGTGATTCTTGTTCTCACTGTCTTATAAAAACAATCAGAAAAGAGGCATAACATATACTTAGCAAACTTGTGCAGACTCCTGTAGGTCCTGTGCTCATTAATTCAGTCTCTTTGAGTGCATCTGAGCCCTGATTTGTTAATTGAGTAGACCACATTCTTTATGCCCTCTCACTAATACAATCTTTTTTACCTCTCTTCCATGGTACTTTCTGATCATGGAGGGGAATGGACCAGATGAAGATATCAACTTATGTAAATGTCATCAGAAAAGGTTGTGGAGAATAACCAGTACTTTATGATGTTTACAGTTTTCATGAGGAATTTTTAAAAGCTAAGATTCACACACACACACACGTATATACATATGTATGATATCAGAATTATTTTCAGTTCTGGGTTAGCCTACTTTTGATGATTTACATGAAATTTCATAAAATTATTTCTCACAACAAATGAATTATATACTTTTACATAAATGAGCCACATTTTTTTTACCTATTCACTAGTTTATGTACCTCTATGCTATAGCCAGAGGAATAGTGAACATGGATAAGCAGGTATCTCTAAAGTACTACATAGGATCGTTTGGGTAAATATCCAAACATGGTACAATTTGAGACTTGAGGTAAACCTATCCCCAGCTTCATAAGGTAGCACCACTCTGATTTCCAAAAAAATCTGTACAAGTTTCTAGCCCAGCATCAATGAATAAGTGTTCCTGTCTTTTCTTTACATTCTTACCAACATTTGTTGTCATTTGTTTTATTGATCTTAGACAATATGTCTACTATAAGATAAAATCAATAATAGTTCTAATTTCAATTTCCCTGATGACAAAGGATTTGAAGACATCTTACGTATTTCTTGTCTATGTATATCATCTTTTGAGAATCTGTTTGGTATTATAATCCACATGCAATTATGCTATTTGCTTTATTAATTTCATCATATAGAAAGTTCTTTGAAATATATATTTTGTATACCCTCTATGAGTTATATAATTTGAATATATGTATATATAATTCAGTATGCCATTTTCTCAATGATGATGTACTCTGACATATGGTGGCATTCAGTTTTATGAGATGGCACTTATTGTTGGCATGTTCTGTGTGTTATTGGTGTACTTTACAATATTCCATCCTGTACCAAGGAGTTAAGAAAACAAATGCTAATTGGGGTGCAAGAAAAATGAAAATATAATTTATTGTCAGTGATTTTTTTTTTACTAATTTGTGTAGCTACTATGGATATCTGTGTGAAGAATTCTAAAAATGATAAAAAGTGATATAATTAAGCTCTACTATACTTACAATGACACTTTACTATTCCTTGATATATGACCAAAGGAATCAACATCATGTTCAACTGTTACTTTTGCAGCTGTGTTTATTGATGTTATTTTCACAATAGTTTGGAAATGGGTACTATCTACAATCACTTCAACCAATGAATAGAAAGAGATGTTGTAGATGTAATCTGTGGAAAACTATTCAATTGTAAATGACAGATATGAAATAATTACAAGTCAAATATTCTTAGACAGTACAGGCACAATGAAAGATTTCAAGTCTTGAAAAAAATGTGTTAATTGATTAAGCCAAGTAAAGACAGTACTTTTCCAGCAAACTTTTTGAATGCCTTCTTGACCTCTTTGTTTCTCAGGCTATAGACCAGAGGATTCAACATAGGGATGATCATGGTGTAAAACACAGATGCCATTTTGTCTCTCTCCATGGAGTGACTGGAGTTGGGTTGTAAGTACATGAAGATAATTGTTCCATAGAAGAGAGAAACAGTGGTGAGGTGTGATGTACAGGTTGAGAAGGCCTTCTTTCGGCCCTCTGTTGAATGCATCCTCAAGATAGCAATGAAAATAAGTAGGTAAGAGTTCAAGATAACCAAGAGAGCAAAAACAACATCAAATGAAGCCAACATAAAGACTATAATCACATTTATGTGGGTATCAGAACATGACAGAGCAAGTATTAGGGGAATATCACAGAAAAAGTGATTAATCA
Source organism: Microtus ochrogaster (assembly GCF_000317375.1). NCBI lineage: Eukaryota > Metazoa > Chordata > Mammalia > Rodentia > Cricetidae > Microtus > Microtus ochrogaster. The sequence continues at coordinate 44,050,542 of NC_022015.1, read as the reverse complement.
CATTGGAATGGCAGAAGGAGAGGTGGAAAGTAAAAGCAACATGAATGGAGGATTGGAGCAATCCATTGATGTAACAACAGGTAACAATTAGGACACAAGTGGTACTTGTCATGGAGGTTGAGTAATGTAGAGGCTTACACACTGCTGCATGACGGTCAAAAGCCATTGCAGCCAGGAGGAAGCTTTCAACAGTGGCAAAGGCTATCAAGAAGAAAATCTGAGTAGCACATGCGTTGTAGGATATGACCTTGTTTTGTGTGAGAAACCCTTCCATTACTTTGGGAGTGACTGCTGAGGCATAAATGAAGTCCACCAGGGAGAGGTTACTGAGGAAGAAGTACATGGGCGTGTGGAGTCGGGAGTCCAGTAGAATCAATATGATCATGCCAAGGTTCCCAGTCAGTGTGATCAAATAAATGAGAGTGAAAATGATAAATAAAGGAACCTGGAGCTCTGGGGTATTTGTTAACCCCACAAGAATAAATTCACTCACCTCTGAAATATTATCCATGAAAGTAATCTGTGAATTGATATGAAATATATCTAGGAGAAGATGTACAAATAAAATTTATATTAGCTTATTATTGTCAGATAAAAAATACAAAAAAAGTTCTTGTGTTTATATTTTTAATTTATATACAGAGTAGAATCTACATTCAAAATGATATCCTTTAACTGGGTAAGGTCAGGCATTTTGTTCATATGGAAGAGGTGCAAACGGTACTTCAAACTTCTTTGAAGGCAGTGATTGCCACAGGTGTTCTTTATTATAATTATGGGACTTAATTCCATTTGCCTTGAATTTCTTTTTTTTTTCTTTCATTTGTCAAGACAAAGTTTCTCTGTAGCTTTTTTTTTTTTTTGGTTCCTGTCCTGAAACTAGCTCTTCTAGACTAGGCTGGCCTCGAACTCACAGAGATCCACCTGCCTCTCCACCCCAAGTGCTGGGATTAAAGGTGTGTGCCATCACCGCCCGGCCCTTGAATTTCTAACTGTATAGTCTGCTCTAAACTAAACTATCATAGACATGACAACTACTTGTATTATCTACAAACATTCTTGTTTAAGATATACTTTGAAAACTTATCCAGCAAAGAACATTGTGAAGAACAGTTCATTAAGATTTGGAATTGTATAACTAATTTGAAAATGTATTTCCTTCTTCACTGTATCTTTTATTATTTTAAATATAACCAATGATCTGTGACCTTCTCTTGAGATACTTGTACCTAATTTATTTCTCCCTAATTTATGAGGACCTTTGTTGGATCATTTTATTTAAATATTGTCACCTTTAGGAAACAGTATATCTGTTCCATACTTTCTGGGTTAAGTATTGATATATTTATACATGTTAAAATAAAGGTATAGCATCAGTGGTATGATACAGTAAAAGGAATCGGTGCCTCTGGTGGATGAACTGATTTGCTTGCATATTATTTTCTGACCTCACATACACCTTATGTCATGTTTGTGCACCACTAGTATACACTCAAATAAACATAATAAAAAACAAACAAAATAAAAAGAAATGAAGCAAAAACTGAGGATTACGGCTGTAGCTCAATTGTAGAGGGTTTGCCCACTTCTACAATACCCTTGGTTTAATCCCAGGAGACAAATTAAAAGAAAATTAGTAAAGGAAGAATTTTTAAAAAGACCGAAGCAAAGATTTGTTTATTTCCCTTCACATATTTTTTTCTATAAAATAGTGTATCTTCTCCCAATAGCACCAATTTATTTACTTCATTTGAGTTTAAAGAATGAAAACAATAAAATGTAAAAGTTTCTCTTACACTCCCTCTATTCTTACTGTTCACAAACAAACCATATTTCAAAGTGCATCTGGCTCTATTCCCCTCCTTGGTGGATAAGGTGATTAGTGGCTGTGCTACTGTAACTGCACTAGGAAAGGGCCTTTGGACCCTAAAGATAGCTTTGACTATTGAAATTTTGTCTTATTTAGTTTTCTGCACTAATCATCCTTCTTAATCAAAGCAGGAGGCGCTGCTGCCTCGCTTTCCTTTAAGGATACCTATCATCCTAGCCTTTTCAAAAGGCATCAGATTATCTGACCTTAGAAATTTGTATAATGTGGTGATATTGAGTGGAATAGTAAATAAACCTGAGCCAAAAGACACCTAGAATTTGTGTGTCTGTTTGCAGGGGCTTAAAATCTGGACATCATTTTTCCTTTTTCCCTCATTAGTAAATTTTAATGGTTGGATATTCTCGCTCCAACTACAAGTCTAACTTGCAAGGGAAAATTACTTATTTGTATTTTTTATAATTTAAACTTCTTTTCTGATGCTCTTGCATATATATTTTATGAATATCTTTATTCTCAGTCCCCCTTTCTACAACCCCATTAAATTTCCACTCCCCACCAATCTCTTTCTCATGTTCATTTCTATTCATTTTTTTCATGACCCACTGGGATTAATTGCAGTTAGTAGATATGTGCGTTTGCAGTAATCTCTTGAAGTTTATGGGCTAACAGTGGGTACAGAACTAAAATGTGCCAACCCTCCTTTTCCATGGTCTATCAATAGCTACTATTTCAGAGGTATAGTTTGGTGTCCTCTAAAAACCTTCCCCTTCATTGACTTAGATTTGGTAGCCTTTTGTGGTTCAGGTGCAGGTAACTACAATTCTTGGTAGTTACCAATTTAAATAATTTTATATGGAGTCTAGAATATAAAATTTTGTATTACTTTAACCCATCTTTCTGCTCTAACAAACTTTCTGTCACTTACTCTAAAATAATCCTTGAGCCTCAGAGAAGGTATGAGTGTTTATCCTAAAGGATGCATGCTTTGAAATTACTTACCAATGTCCTAGAAACTGACAAGTGTTGGAAGAAGAGCTGCAATGGTGGAACACAGATATGTAAAACTTTCATATTTACAGTATTTATACAATGTCCACACCAAAGAAATCATCTTGTTGTGGAGTCTTCTTCTATTCATCCAAATCTGTGAAACTTTGCTGTGAATTAAAATCTGGGTTTCAGCTTAAAAATTTCAAGTTCCGAGTGGTGAGCTTTGCAAGTATTTAGGGGAGCAATGCCATGCCAATTCATGTTTTTAGATTCTCTTGCATATATATGTCATGAATATCATTTATTTTCAGTTCAAATCTCTAGAGGCCTATAATTCCACATTGTACATCCAAGCAAACACTTTAGAGGTCTTTAAACATTTGGCTGAGAGTGTTTATGAGGGTGTTCAGGATTGGCAGTTCAGGGAATAGAGCCTACAATTATCACTTCAGCTGGACTACAGCCAATTTGGACAAAAAATAACAAGCATCATTGAAGTTTCTGAACACATCCTAGAATTATGATTTGCATTCATTATTATCATATTTTTTATTATTTAAAACAATTTTCAGAGTTCCTTTGAGGAAGATAGTTTGTTTTCTTTTTAAAAAATTCCCACAGGGCAGGGAACCCTGACTGCTCTTTGGACTGGAGAGGAAGGGGGAAGAAGATGGGGGAGGGAGAAGGGAGGAGGGAAGGAGGTGGAAATATTTAAGTAAAAATAAAAAATATATAAAAAATTTCAATTCAAATATATTTGATCATATTTTCATCACCTCTAATATATAGCTTTGTCACAAAGCCTTGGTATGTCTCAACAAAAATTTTCTTTCAACATATATTTGTAAAGAAATAATCTAATTTTTACCACCACAGATTAATTTGGTTTTAATTATATTCTTTTTATAAATATAAATCAATGAATTTATGTGCATTGTACAGTAAAATGACATGATATTGATATACATGATGAATAGATCATTTTGTAAGTCTGATTTGCATAGTCCTTATCTTCTGCATCATTATATTTTAGCTTTCAGATCTTTAATGTTTTTTCCACAATAATATCCTTTGAATTCATTTAAATAATGCAACAAGATTTTAAAATTAAACTGCAGGAATGAGTTCTTTCTTTGGAAAACTAAGAGAATTTATTGTTTTTTCTGATCTCAAGTTCCATAGTGGAAGTTTCAACAGCTTTAGGTCCACAGCCCCTTAACACACTGGAATCTGCCTGGATAGTTCTTTCACAGAGATCTGTACCCAAGCAAAACTGGACTTGTATCTTTGATGGAAAAATGTTTCAAGGAGAGAAAATGTGATGCCCACTTAGATTTATGAAAACTAGAAAGAGAGGTGCTCTAAGAACTCTGTGTTAAGTATCGTGACAAGACAAGTGGGCATTTCTTGAAGGAGAGTAATAGTAAGGTGTATTTTTGCATTTATATAAGTGTGCACACCAATGTGTATTTATCCAAGGTTTATTTATAACGGTTACTTTAATGCTAATAGACAAGCACACTCACACCCAAACCCACCCACTCAGCCATCCCCTCTTTTTCCTTCTATGCTCTCCTAAAATTTGATTTGTTTCAAGAATAAAAGTTAAAGAATTTTGTCCCAGTAAGCAAAGTTGCAAGGTGTATTTATCAGGAGTATCCTTCTCAAGAGTAGGGTTCTAGAGTTATTGGATTACACATCATATTAACTCTTGGTAAGCACATTATTGTTGCTGTCTATGATTTCATTGATTGAAGTCTGTCTGTGAATGTATCCTATAGATATAATGGATTTACTTGCTGCCTATCTGATAATAAGAAACACATTTAAAAAACACATTCTGAATTTGAGAGCCATTGGTCCTTAACAGTGCCATATAATGCCTCCTTACTTTTGTGAGCAGCAAAAGCAGATTAGATCATGAGACAGAACCTCTCCTATGTCTTTCAAGGTCTTTCCCCATTACTGCAATTTCCTATCTCTCTTGCTTGCCTGAGTAATTTCTTTTTTTTATTAGTTGCTTTTTGGCTGCTGTGATAAAGCTTCATGACCAAAAACAACTTATAGAGGAAAGAGTTCATTTGGGTTTGTAGTTCCAGGGGGTTAAAGTCCATAATGGGGGGATGGTACCAGGTGACAGGATCAGGAACATGGCTAATTACATATCTTCCCCATGTAGAAAACATAAAATGTGAACTGAGAAAGGGTGAGGCTTTAAACTTTCAAAGCCTATCCCAAGTTCTTTACCAATACTGTCAATCCTACAGTGTCTAAGGCATCCCTAAATGTCATTACCATCTTGAGACTAGGTGTTCCAATATATGAGCCTCTGGGAAATATTTATCATTTAAACCACAGAAGGGCTTAATTGGAGTAAGACTCTTGATCTGTATGGTCAAGTAGCATAATTTTAAGTCCTACTATTGTCACAAATTGTGGATAGGTGTTCCTCAAGTTACTTATATCTACAGATAGATGTGTATTTGAGTGGGTATGCACAGAAGTCCAAATGAGAAGCAAACTGGGTAAAGATATTAGAATGAAAACCTATTGTAGATTCATCCATCAACATGGATAAAAATTTGAAGTTTAATCCCAGTCGGTTCATTGCCAGCATATTTAAAACAAAGTGCAATATGAAAAATATTCTCTGGGCAATATTAATTCCCATGATCATTCTAGCTCAAGATGTAAAATAAAATTTAAGGAATATATACATGGGAACTTTTCAGAAGTTGGATTTGTCCGTGACAGTGGATTCTATTGCTAAAAGACCAAGAATTTAATGTGGTATCAACTGATAGCATAGATGTCAATGGGCCATAAAATACATGTGATATCTCACCTATGGATGGGTATTGGTCTAGTGAGAGAAGAGTCAGGAATAATCTGGGGAATTTGTGTGAGGTCTGACCCTGTAGATAAAAAAAAAAGTTCACGTCATTAACAACTTCTACCCTCAGCTCTTTGCATGGAATGCAGGTATTTGATTTTAACTCCTCCATTGATGAGACATCCCTGTGTGACTAACATTCCTGGTTTTCTTAGTGCTTCTCTATGAGTACAAGGGAATGTATTGAAAACTCAACTATGCCATGTTTCTTCCTAACCCCATAACAGCTCCTTCAATCATGATATCTCTTTCCTTTCTCTCATATCTGTCCTTCTTCCATCTAGAGTATCCCATTCCCTCAAATTCTCCTCAACCCTCCCCTTCACCCCTTCTCTTCCCCTCTGCCCCTTCCTTCGAAGTATTTCTAATAAGAAAAGTAATGACACAAGAGTGCCTAATCTCTCAACTCTTATACAATGTAAATCTTAAGGACTTACCAAAAACAATAGACATAAATGACTCCCAACAACTGTTGTAAAAATCCTAGAATTTAAAAATACCTTGAGTATGTAATAGTATAAAAATCAACAAAAAATGCAACTCTTTTTCATCAATAATAAAGAAGACATATAAGATACCAAAACATATTTCCTTTTAATAGAAAAAATAAAGAAAAAATACCTAAAAATTAACATAGTCAATGTAGTGGGGAACTCTACAATGAAATTGTTGATCAACAAAGAAATAAATTATTTGGGAATTTCCCAAATAAAGACATTCAAAAATCCTGGGTTTAGGACCAGGAAGGGTGCACCCACCCACGGAGACAGTGGGGCTGATCTGTTGGGAGTTCACCAGGGCCAACTGGATTGTGACTGGGGGAGCAGGGGATAGACCCGGACTCTCTGAGTGTGGTGGATGGTGAGGGTTGCTGGGAGGCCTGGGACGATGGCGCTGGGTTTTGATCCTGCTTCTTGTTCTGGCTTTGTGGGGGCCTAGCCAGTTTGGATGTTCGCCTTCCTGGACCAGGATGGAGGGGGGAGGACTTTGGACTTTCCACGGGGCGGGGAGCCCTGGCTGCTCTTCGGACTTGAGAGGGAGGGGGAGAGGAGTGAGGGGAGGGCGGGAGGAGTGGGAGGCTGGGAGGAGGCGGAAATTTTTTTCTCAATAAAAGAAAAAACAAAGAAAAGAAGGAAAAAAAAAGTTTTCACCTCAAAAAATAAATGTATACAGATGCCAAAAACATTATATTTCCAGAAAAAAAAATCCTGGGTTTAATATATATATATATATCCAAAGTGAAGATAATTTAAAACTTCTTTAGATATTGTCATCATGAATTAGATCAATTAGAAACAGAGAATACTCATGAGGTGCTAGAGATAGAAACCCACATGGTAACAATAACATTAATTAGAATAAAAGAGAAGTTTACAGGCAACACAGTGTATGTTCAAAAGACTGTTGTAATATAAATCTTAATCCTGATTCTAGACCCAGTTCAACCATTTATATCACACCGAAACAAAACTGTAAACATCAGTAATCATCCCCTCACATCTCAGCACTCACTGTCCTTATACATACTATCCCCTATTATTCAAAGAGTCTAATGTCTTTACAAAGAAGCTATTTTGATTACAGAAGTATGGCCGGGCGTGGTGGCGCATGCCTTTAATCCCAGCACTGGAGAGGCAGAGGCAGGCGGATCTCTGTGAGTTCGAGACCAGCCTGGTCTACAAGAGCTAGTTCCAGGACAGGCTCCAAAAAGCCACAGAGAAACCCTGTCTCAAAAAAACCAAAAAAACAAACAAAAAAAAGAAAGAAAAGAAAACAGAAGGATGATTATAAAAAAATTTTTGTCAGAGTTGAGTTTTGGGGAAGTAAATTGATGGAGATCTTGCATAAATATCCTAAAATCTAGTAATGATATAGATTTCAAAGGTTTCTGAAGCTGAGGTGTGGGTCAAATTATATTCAGATATTACTCAGACAACTTCTTGGCTATTTTATCGAGTTTCCTGTAGAACTATTTAGACTAAGCACCAGTATTAGTACAGATATGAAGTACTATATAAGGCAAAAGTATATTCTTTTTTCCTGCTTGAACAACCTACACCTGCAGCGAGTAAAATCTTTATTATTTAAAAAATAAACTACCTGAGTTCAAACTGTAACATTTACCATTATTGAAAAAAGAGAAAGTAATGCTCATTGGTATATTGTAGGTCTTCCATTAATGGATGATTTTTCTGTCATTATCATCACTTGGTGGAGAGAGGACAAAAAGTTATAAAAGCAAAATTTGTTGCAAAGATGTTCCAAACTCTTTTATCTACACCAAAGTTAGAAACAGAGATGTTTTCAAATCTTGATGAAATACAATCTTTGTACTTCATAATTTGTAGATATCAAAATGCGTTTGTATCTTCACATACTTGGAGACATCATATTCAATAACACATTATATTTCTAGTTTAGCAGGACATAAAAATCAGAATTGGTCGACTAATTTTTCTTAGTCCTTGGAAATTCATAATTCTTTCCTAGCACCTTTTATTGAACCTTTTTGTAAGATGGCCCCATACCTGTATTCATTCTCAGGACTAATTATACCCAATGCATCATAGAAATAAAAAACATGGAGTTAGAAAAGAAAATATCCTGGAGTAGGCTGGAAAAGTTGGAAGAAAGCAATAAGCAGTTTGAGATCCATTGTATTTACACACAAAATATTTATATAAAACCAAAAAAACCTGCCAAATTTAAGAGTAAATTTTATTGACTGCTCACCCTTATAATCTTAATGAGAAATTTGATATTAGACTGGTGATTACTTGTATGTTTCTTAGGTATATTTTTCTAGGTTCCTAATAATATTATTGAGTACTTATCATAAAAGTGTTTTCTTCTCTGAAACTGAAGTCTCTGCTATAGAGGTCTTATAAGATTATTTTTAAATTTTGACATTGATTTTTATTCATTTGTGAAGTTTGTTTTCAAAATTTTAGATATTCCTAATGCTCCATTTCTGTAAGTGATCCTTTTTAACTATTGCATTAATATAGTCAGAAAAAGCTTCATAGTGGAGAGTCAGTGAAATAATTTTGCTATATCTATAAAGCAGTCATTGCTATTTCCCTGATATTTATATTTTTACTGTGAATTCCTCAGATAGGCTCTCTGATAGTATAATTGTCATTTTTCATTTGACACAGGCCCATAGACTTTTGCTAATTTCCTAAACATGTAAACAGTTTCAGGGTTCTTGGTAGAGTGTATGCTGAGAGATAAGTTCTAGGTACAATTACTGAAAACTAATAGATCTGTGATGTATAGGAAGTCAGGTTGTTATACACTAATCTCTGAGTTGTCCTTTCTTAAAGTGCATAGAATCGTCACTGAGATTCTTGTGATCATTAACAAGGAATACCATTTTGTGTTTGTTCATCCACTCTGCATCAGTTATGCTTTCTCCAACTCACTCACTCATTTACTCCCTTTTACAAACACTCACAAATTAAATAATTTGTTACTTAATTATAATTGTTCATTATTCATTTAGTAAATTTCCTAAACAGCAAGAGTAGGATATGACAAGGGGACTGATAGAGATCAATTAGCACAGGGTATGCACAGTTCTGTCTGGGTATCAATTCCAGTGCTCACAATTACTGTACTTGCATATTAACCCTAGTATTGAGTTTCCTTATCAAATATTCCCTCTGCATCCCACCAAAAAGTGCTTCTCATTGTTATTATTCTTGAGTTTAATATCTTCATTTAACACAAAGTATTATTCAGTGATGAAATAAAAAATGCATTGTCAATTTTATCTTTCTGATGACTTCCATCCCATATGGAATCCAGTTATAAACTTCTAATTGTCTAGATTCAGGAGTATACTTACAAAAACTTTACAGAAACACAGTGATGGAAAATTTTGCTATGAAAAAAATATATTAGATGTGGTTAAACATTTTCTAGAATGCAGGAAATGTAGAGATATTTTAAAATTGTTTTGTTTCTTGCTCTGTTAATAGTTTTCAGCATTTTATACATATTTTCTTTAAGAAAAATACTACTTAAATGTTGAGAGTATTTGTATACTACAACTTAGACCTATATAAATTATGAAGCATACAAATTAACCTACAAATTAATGTTTGTTGATTGCAGTCTGTACTTCCCCTCTAGAATTTATTATTAGTTAAATTTAGTTAATTTGCTTCTACTTATGAAAACCCCATCACTGAAATTACTTTAACATAATGGTTAAAGATTTCTGTGTCACTAAAAACCATCTGAAATTAAGTTATTTGGAGTAAGAACTTGGAATTTGTCAGGGCAAAATCTTAAGATAAATTTTTATTTTACTAATACCTGAGAACAATTAATATATGTCATATAAATATCATGGAGCTATTTTAACTTTAATATTTATTGAAAAATGAGGTCATGAATTATAAAGAAAGGAAGCAGAAGTATATACTATGAATAAAGGGAAAAGCAAGATGGGAAAATTATGTAATCTACTCTAAAAAGAAGCAGTCATAATTAATAATGATAATAAAACAATTAAAAATATAACTGTTTTCATGCACACATGAAGTCAAACTAAAAATATTATGTATCAAATTATGAAATGGTATTGCATGTGAAATTCTATGACATAATATTGATTTAAATATTAAACTGATATCTCATTTCTTGCTAGGTCCAACCCAATTTCACTATAAATTAGTCATATAACCAATGCATGAATTCAGATTTTTGTTTTGTTAACTAACAATTCAAACCATACATACAAAATAATTACATACAAATTATTCCTCAAGGATACAGGTACAAAGTTTCACATTCTCAAGAAATACTTTATAATCAATTAACTAAATTCACTGCAGGCTTTAGTTTTCTAACAACTTTCATAAATGCATTTTTGACTTCTTTGTTTCTCAGGCTGTAGACCAAAGGGTTCAACATGGGTATGACCATGGTATAAAACACAGATGCAATTTTGTCTGTCTCCATGGTATGACTGGAGCTGGGTTGTAAGTACATGAATATAAGTGACCCAAAGAAGATGGATACAGTGATGAGGTGGGATGCACACGTAGAGAAGGCCTTCTTCTTTGCATCAGCTGAATGCATCCTCAAGATAGCAATGAAAATAAGCAGGTAAGTGTTCAAGATAACCAAGAGTGTGAAAACAACATCCAATGTAGCCAAGATAAGGAGTGTAATCTCATTTGTGTAGGTGTTAGAACACGAAATGTTTAGCAAAGGAGGAATGTCACAGAAAAAGTGATTAATTATGTTAGAAAGACAGAAGGAAAGACGAAATGCAAGGGCGACATGGATGGAAGATTGCAAGATTCCACACATGTAACAGCAGGTGACTATTACAATGCAGGTGGTACTTGTCATCGTTGTAGTGTAATGCAGGGGTTTGCACACTGCTGCATGGCGGTCATAGGCCATTGAGGCCAGGATCAAACTTTCAATAGCAATAAAGGCAACAAAGAAGAACATCTGAGCAGCACAGGCATTGTAGGATATAATCTTATTTCCTGTAAGAAACCCAACCATTACTTTAGGAGTGATTGCTGAGGCATAAACACAGTCCACCAGGGAGAGATTACTGAGGAAAAAGTACATGGGAGTGTGGAGTCGTGAGTCCAGTACAATCAGCATGATCATCCCAAGATTCCCAACCAGTGTTATCAAATAAATGAGAGTGAAGACAATAGACAAAGGGACCTGCAGTTCTGGTACATCTGTTAGCCCCACAAGAATAAATTCTGTAATCTCCGAAATATTCTCCATCAGCGTCATTTGGAAATGATCATGACAAGTTCCTAGGACAAATAATAAAACATACTAGTTGAATATCAGCAGATTCTAAACTATCATGAGGTCCTTTGCTTATTTATTTTTCTAGTGAAAGACACTGTTTAGTAGATGGTGTAGTACATGCTAGGGAACTGTGAGCCGTTTGCTCATATGAAAGTAATACAGATGGACACTGAACTTCTTTTCTGCCAAAGATAGGTACTATATCTATGGAGCTCAATTACACTAAATAGGATGATGCATACTGCACTAAATCATGATATTCATAATCAATACTTATAATATTTAAATGCATGTTTGTATAGAATAGACATTGGAAGTCTAAGGAGCATCAAACACTGTGAGGGCTTTTGAATATTAGCATAAGGTCTGGAAAATGAGTTTCACTTGTTTGGTATATCCTCCTATTACTGAAAGATTCATAGTAGTCTGGGAAGCAGATCTAGGAACACCCATATTTACTTTCTGATTAATGAGAACCCTTATTTAGTTCTTTTTTCTCTGTACACATTAGCAATTATAGAAAATGCATGATATCTTCATATATTTAAGAAGGATAAAATATAAGAAACAATATTTTCAAAATTGGTGAAGAAAACTGTACTTCATTTCTCTACATTTCAATCATGGTCATGTAGACTGATGTTTATCCTTACTCATCATTCACCATATCTTTATGATTTGTGACTGGGGAGGACAGAGAGGATAATTAAAAAAATTGTTCTCATTCTTCCATAGAGTCTCTCTTTAGCAAGTGACAATGCATAGCATATCTGATTTACTTACCTCCAAAGTAGTTCCAATGACAGGTGGCTGCTACTGGGGAAAGTATGAAATGCCCATCACCTAAAAGAAACCTTGACTCTGAAATGTTGAGACATACTAATTCCCAGCAATAAACATCACTCTAATTCAAGGCAGAAGAAGATTTATAAGGATAGCCAAATTCAATGTGGTTTTCCCTCTTTTTGATATAACCATCACTTTAACATCTTCTAAAAGAAATCTTCTGATCTCCTGCATCAAAATAAGAATAATATAAAGCCCTGTGTTATGGTTGAAAGAGCAGTGAAGCAAAAGGTAGAAGAAAACTTGTGGTGTTTCTCTAGTATGGATATTCAAAATTTATTGCCATTAGTTGTATTTTGTTTTCACTTGGAAAGTAAAAATCACTTGATTTTGTTTCCATTGCAATTCTAAATTGCTATCACTGTAGATTTTAGTCCTAACCATTGTTTTGCGAACAGACAAATGTACAAAGGAAATGAGGTATGGAAAACCTCAAGCCCAGTGTTTGCCTACACCAACACACAGGAAAGCTTTGTTAAAAATGTTCTACTTTCCTGCCTGGACAAGCTTTACTGTAGAACACAACCTTGGACTGTGTTTTTAACAGTGTCATGGTATACATCTCAAGCTCCATATGTCTCAGGGGAATCAGTCTGTGACAGTGGATATCTCAGGAGGATTGGCATCCCATGTCGGCCATTCATTCTGACCTTAAAGGTGACATAAAAACTTTTGAAGTTTAATGAAAAATCCTTGAGAAGATATGAGTAAATAGGTAAATAGATTAAAGTAACTCTAATTATCAGCCCAGTACCACAAAAAAATTCCACTGGAATACCAGGGCCAGGCTCCCAGCCCGGGCATGTGGGCTTCATAACTTAGTTTTAATGATCATTTTTTTTGTTTCCCTCAATTTGGTTTTAATAAAATATCCACTGTCTTAGCACCATAGTTCTCTTCTAAGATTTTTCATTTTTATTTATAAATTTATCACCATACACCAACTATATACATTCATCAAATTTTAAAGAAGAATGCTATTTTTTGTCACTTGTATTCATTGTGTAGCAATCAATGCATAAATCAGGGAAATTAGAATGCTGCATATGTTATTTGTTGTTGGGAGAAAATATAAAGTTTCATTTTTTAGTTATTTAAAAATATACTATATTTCTCTTATCTTACATGATCTTATTTTGTACTATGCTTACAGTTGATTAGTAGGAGTAAGTACTTTTTTCTCGTTAATATCAGAAACTATACTCAGAAAGTCTCACCATGACTGCCTAAATATGAACAAGGAAAACAGCAATAGCATAACAATGTGAATTAGGCAAAGATCATGAGGTCTCAACCCAATGCAAGAACTATGGACACCTAAGGAATGCTGAGAGTTGGGAAAATGGTCTTGTTCAAGGAACAGCACACAACTAGCCATCCAATACTAAGCTGCCAGCCATAAAAACATATATACAAGAAAATTAAACAGAAAAGATAATATTTTGGAATATATATCATATGCATGTAGCTACAATAAATGAAACATTGGCCATGGATTTAAAAGATAACAAGGAGTATATGGGAAGGATTAAATAAAAGAAAGCAAAGAGAAATCATATAATGATACTAAAATCTCAAATAAAAAAAATGATGTGGATATATTTCATTTTACATAATTACCTCTGATTTGAAGTTCCATGGTAGAATTTTCTTTATTTTGTTAATGTAGTCAAGAACAGTTATCCATTTGTATTTGTCCTAGGGTTTACCTTCAAAGCATTTTCCTGTTTTCTATTGCAGTATTGTCTTTACTGGCCAATATACTCTTCCCAAGATTCAATGTCGCATTTGTGGAAAAAGTGCTAAATGGATGTCCATACTTAGTGATTTATTTTTTAAAAGAAGAGAATAAAAAGTTTTAACAAGGATGAAATGGGGAGGAAAATAGGAAAATATTAGGCTTAAGGGTAGGCATTTCCCATGAGTACACAATAAATTAATATATAAATCCCACACTTCCTCTCTGCAAATTTTCCTCAAACACTCCAACATGTCCTCTTACTTTCCTTGAAATTTAATCAGTTTAACTCCTTTGTATTTGAGTGCAGAGACATGGACCAGATCATGAGCATTGTACACTATGTTATGCCCCCCAAAGAAATGATTCTCCTTTTGCCATCCACTGATGTTAACTGCCAGTATGTCTTCAATCAGGAATGAGATTACACCTATTTGTATGCCCCATGTATGTGCATGCTCTTTTCAGGAGTGGGATGGGGGGGTCATGTGTTACTTTGTTTGTAAGTCAGAAGACAACTTCTGCTATCAATCTCAGGAATTCCACCTACTTCCTTTGAGAAAAGAAACATCCTTCTTTCTTTGATAAATTTAATCAGATGGGAAATGATTCAAGAGGCCCAAGATTTTGTCATATGAATTAGGTATGGATCCTGGATATTAACCCAAAATCAGTGATTCAAGTTCCTATACTTACTTGGGAGTTGATAGCAGAAATAATGAAGGAGTGAGAAAGGCATTAAGGAAGGAAACAAATGGAAATAAAGGATTTCACTAAGGAGTGGCTTATCTATGTGAACACCTGGGGCTTGGTCATAGTAGTAACCTCATAACTCATAAAAAATGTGACATAGTGACATTAACTGATAGTAAAGAATGTTACATTTGCTCTGCTTCTTGAATTTTATTTGATAAAAGAACTAAGAAATAGTGATTACTAGTCATCTAAACGTTTTAGTAGTACATATTTAGTTACCAGAATTCAAGAATGGAAATTGAGAAAAAAAAAAGAAAAGGAAAAAGTCTACGTAAAAATATTACTCCGAGAGAGTTCTGTTTTCAATGGACAAGAAGAGTCAATACAGATATATATACTTCAACAAAGTGATATAATAAGCACCTGAGATTTTGCGCCGAATAAAGCATCTATATTAATCTCAACACCATTACATAGTTTCAGTGTATACTGTTGAAGAAGAACTACAAAAATGTAAGAACCAGATGATGGGAAGGAGTGCTGTAAAATGATGTCTTCTGGATATGTCATGGCTAATATAATCATAAACTCAGAAGCTGTGACTACCTGCACAAAACCTATACAAAGCCAGTTTTGTTAGATGATATCCTCCTAGTCAGGGGCTGTTGAAACAATAGTTGTTGTAGGAGAGAGAATCATTATTTTTTGAGAATGTGACATATTTCCCATTCTCTAGTGCATAGCTCCACATCCATACATATACCTCACTGAATTTAGTTATTAAAAAAAATCAAAAGTAAAGGAGCGAGGAGAGTGTGTATTGAGGAAGCAATGTGGAAAGTTGGAGCGTGATTTGGAGAATAGTTATGTAGATATAAAATTTTCTGGTACACATGTATTAAGTTCTTCAAATTAGCAAGCAAATAAGCATTTCCAATAACTGTAAATGTATTAAACTTATTGCACACACATATGTGTGTGTGTGTGATAGTTTGACAAAAAAGAGGAGAGTTAGAATGGAAACATTATCAAGAATTTTCTGTATGATTTGGACCTGATAAACAAGATTCTTGTGCAGTTGAAATGTATCTTAATGAATAGTGTGACAAGAGCAATGATTGCCCTCAAAGGGAATGTTTTCTCTGGAGAACTCCAAGACTGCAATTTTCTCAAGATTCCTATATACTAAGGTTTGTAATCCCATCTTGATTCTATGTTACATTACTCAATTGGGCCATAGATGAAGCAGAATCCTTTTGTATTTAAGTGATTGCTAATATTTTGTCCACACAAACATCTTTCATTCTGAATTTTTATGGTGAGTCTTCAACAATGGCCAGAGGAAACTACCAAGGTATCAGTTATACTGACACATCATCATAAGATAGTGATATATTAAATTGTAAAATTTATTACTCTGTTAGATAGAATTCAACAGCTATCTTTCATAAATTATTGGGGAAAATAACTTTATTTATTTTCCCATTGTGAAGAAAACATGACTATCAAAGAAAATAACTTCTAATAATATTGAAAATATATATGGTAAATGCTATACATAAAGCAATGCGGACTAAGTTCTTTTACTAATACTATCAATGTGTTTTATGTCTCAGAAGTCTTATAAATTTTACTGAAATAATTTTTGAGAAACAATTTCTCTAAAAATGTTTGTATATTGAATTACAATTCAGTGTTGTATTATCCTTAATGTTTGAGAAATAAAATATTATTTTCAATGAGAAAGCAGCAAAATTTTAATTGACATTGAAAAACTGGATCACCTAGATTGTTTACAAAATTTTGACAACTGATATGAATGATTGATTTATATATTTTTCCTGAAAGATTACAATAGTCACAGAATTTCAAAATGAAAATTATAACAGTCCCTGAGATGCAGCGATATTTATGGAATGACAAACCTTCTCTTTTTAAAATAATCAGGTAAAACCTAAATTGGATGATGCTGTCATTGGGTTGGTGATAGATTCCTGATTTTATTGAAGCTTCCCCAGTAAGGGTGAACGGCATGTATTAAAATTCTAGAGGATCATCATTAGCACATAGAAGCCCTTATTTAATTTTTGGTTTCAAATCTCCACAATTTCATTCATTCTTTTCTTTTGCTAATTTTTGAAATTCAGAAAGTGAAATGATTTTTAAACCAAAATAATTCTAGATAGATTTGATATTTTTAATAAATTTTGTTCTACATGTGCACTGTTAAGAGGACCCATTTCCTTAATTTTCTGAACTGTAACATGCCTACATATATATATATATATATATATATATATATATATATATACATAAATACATGCATAAACTCATACATATATAGATTAGTACATATATCAACATGAATATGTCTTCATACTTTTACATGTATATGTTCATATACAGTAACTCCTTATTTTGATAAACTTGTATATATACAACATTCTTCAAGCCCTGAATTTGAACAAGAAAAGAGAGGCAAATCTGAGATAGTTTGAAGTGAGGAAAGGGAAAGAGAAATGTTTTAACTATATTATAATCTAATTTTTAAGTAAAATAAAGCTTCACTATGTAAAAATCAATATTTATATAACACTATAACTATAAATTGGAGTGATGTGATTTCTCTGTATCAATCATCTAAATATACACACATTTTCTAATATATTGTTTCATACTTGTCTTATTGTTTTAATAGCTTGACAAATGGCCCTCCAAAAGTTCACACTCTAAGCCCAGGTACTTGTGTCTTTTCGCCTTAACTTGACTATGTAGTTGAGAGTGTTCTGGATAGTCTATACGGGACCAATGAAACAACATACATCACATATCACAGCACATATTTAATCAGAAAACATTCTTACTTTAAGCTATTCTGTGGGTGAGATATTGAAAAAATAAATAATTTCAGATCAGATATGTGAAATATAGTGCAGCAAGAAGAATGAAGGACAGTGTTCAAAGGGAATCTTTGAACACAAGCTAAAATATTAATTCAAATAATGAATTAGTTCAAGATAACTTGGTTTTTCATTGCTCACAAGAATGACTAACGTGCTCACCTATATTGGAGATGAAGGAATATTACCAAAATACTAGAAAAAGAGGAGAGATGAGAGGACATAGCATGTGGGTAATGGCAAATCATGATGCAATGCTGCCTGTTGTCAAAATTCACCTACATCTTGAAGCCTTGGGCTCTTACCTCTCCTCCCCAGGAAAAACATCATCTTCCATTCTAATAGTAATTATACAATTATTACTTATCAACCCATTCTCATTCGTTATCTTATTTAAACCTTCCAAGAATCACCTAGATAGACCCAATGCCATCTATAAATTACTTATGAATAGAGAAGTTGGATGCAAACCAATATCTCTAGAAGTAAATAAAAAGGTAATAACTAAATATTTAAAACTTTTCCCTATCATACACATTTTATATTTGATAGTATATCTTCATTAAAGAATCATCTTTGTTGGTTGAACTGAACTCTGAAGACATGATTATTTTAATAAATGTACTATTCAGATATTTGTAAAATATGCTATAATTTAGTTTAAGCATTTATCTTCATATATCAAATGTAATAACCGAATATGAACTGCATGAACTTAAAGGCATCTAAATTCATAAATAGAACATCCTAAAAGTTAACTGCTTAACTTGTTTGGCATTCTGTACTCTCTGTGAATGAGAACTTCTATGATTCCACAAACTTCTTGATAGTATAGGTTCATATAGATATGGAAATTATATCTAACCAGCTCCACAGGATTGAAGACACTAAGTGTATCTCTGCATATAATTTTCCAGGCATTTGAGCCTTTGTTTTTATTTTTGTCCATTTCAAAGAACATTCTGTGGATCCAGAAAAACAGCCATGAACAACAACACAGAAATGAGTGAATTCATCCTCCTGGGATTAACCAAAACTCCGGAGTTTCACATTTTTCTCTTTATGATGTTCACATTCATCTATATCACCACTTTGGTTGGGAACCTTGCAATGATCCTTCTCATTTTGCTAGATGATCATCTCCATACTCCCATGTACTTCTTCCTCAGTAATCTGTCCTTGGTAGACTTTGGTTCTTCCTCAACAGTCACGCCAAAGGTCATCACTGGACTCCTTACAGGAAACAGTGTAATTTCCTACAATGCCTGTGCTGTTCAGATGTTCTTCTTTGTGTTCTTTGCCACAGTTGATAGCTACATTTTAGCTTCAATGGCCTATGATCGTTATGCTGCAGTGTGTAAACCCTTACATTATACTACCACTATGACAAAACGTGTATGTACTTGCCTAGCTATTGCCTCCTATACCTTTGGCATTTTGAATGCTTCTATACAAACCGGAGACACATTCTCCCTCCATTTTTGTGTATACAATGTGA
>NC_022015.1:44029094-44030429 GCF_000317375.1 Microtus ochrogaster | reverse complement strand
TCCTACCCATTTCATTCACATTAAATCATTTGTACTCATAGACAACTCTAGCATACCTCTGCCTTAGAATCTTACCATCTACAGTTATCTTTGCAAAAACTAAATCCCTTATCATCTTTAGTTTGCTAATTAAATAATATCTTTTCAGAAATAGATCTTTGAAGCATCAATAAACTTCTACATGATATTCGAAATGCAAGTGCATACTTTGCCTGATGTACCTTTCATAACACCAATCAATAAATAATCAATGTAATTTTTGTTCATGAATTCATAACTCTTCTTAAACTGTGACAGAAGCAAGCTATGATTTGTTCAGAGTTCTATCTTCAGTACTCCATACATTGTCTTTCACATAGATACTCAAATACTTCCTACATTAATAAATTAATTGTGGAAATTCTAGAAAATAAATCATGTCAATTTGGGATCAATAAAACTATGATTAATTATCATGTGAGTTTTATTTTAATATTAGTATAAATATAGTAATATAGTAAAAAGATTTCTTTATGCCCAGTTTTATATTAAAAGTGACATATTTTTAGTATCCCACATTTTTCAATGTACTACAAAATGAGTACATTAATATACTAATATTGAAAAAATTAAATTGGCAAAAATAATATAAAACATTTGCATACTTCCCTCTCTCTTCTTTGACTATCACTGCCGTATTACATTGATTTGGTAGGTTTGTCTGTGATTCCAATACATAAGTAATCCCAGACAGATTCTGATTTCAACTGCTTTTCTAATAATCTTCAATTTCTAGTTTAGTTGATAAAATGATCAATGAATTTCATGTTAATTTATGCTATCAATGCCACTGTTACATAAAAACTCATTTCAAGTAAAACAGTAAGCAAATATATATTGTGCTAGAGAGTGATATTTAGATAGAATTTGTGATTCTTATCTAATGTGAAATTTACCATGTGTACCTTGCAATCCTACAAGATTTTATATTTGCTTCACCGATAAAGTTATGAATAATTTTTTTATTTAAAAAGTCATTATACTGATAATTAAATTAATTCTTGGGCTCATGATGAGATTATGATAGAACATCTGTCTAGTGTTTGCACAACCCTATCTTCAGTCTTAGTGGCAAAAATCAAAACACAAAATAGCAATTGAGGAAGTCCCTGCTTTATTAGTAAACATATGGATATAAGGTATATAGTAAATTTTCTCCTGATTTATATATATATATAGTGTATATTTTATACATTATTGGATATAGAACACACACATACATACACATACACATACATATACATATACTAAAGCCACAGAAAAAAGTAAACTAACAAAATGAGTTTAAGGTTTTTT
>NC_022015.1:44018948-44027378 GCF_000317375.1 Microtus ochrogaster | reverse complement strand
TTATTTTGTGCTATCTCTTACTTTCTAAAACACTCACTCTGTACACACAGTAAGAATTTATTTAAAGGTAACTAATTTCAATGTTTGAGAATCAGGTTGAAACAGTGTGATTGATCACTAATTTAAACAAACCATGCATGTAAAATCACAGCACTATTCTATGATATGTGCTAGGAATTTGTGCTGCACAGGTAACATGCAACTCTTGTTAGAAAAAAACCAAACTCTACAAGTCATCACTGAATAATTAAAGCAATATTCAAAATTGTCACTGAAATGCCATAAAATGTTAAAAAATGTGTCATCATAGCAAACTGTATATGAAGCTTCTTTCAGAGCTGTCCAAGTATATAGATTCATGGTTACAGTTGATTTTTAAAATATTATCAACATTTTGTTGACAATAAGATTACACATAAACAATTATCTATTAAAACTACATAAATATCTTCCCATACCTATGATCATGAATACAATGTCTTTATTTTCCTATACAATGGAGTTGCAGAAATATAAGAATCTATTCAGGAATTTAATTGCATGTGGAGAAAATGAGAAGCATTATTTATCTTAAAACTTTAAAAAAATCATTATAAACTATTTTGCTATCAGCAAAATTTTTGTAAAGGCACTCTTAACTTCCTTGTTCCTCAAACTGTAGACCAGAGGGTTCAACATAGGAATGATCATGGTGTAAAACACAGATGCGATTTTGTCAGTGTCCATGGAGTGACTGGAGCTGGGCTGCAGGTACATGAATATGATAGTCCCACAGAAAATAGACACAGCACTGAAGTGGGAGGCACAGGTGGATAGAGCCTTTCGATATCCAGCACTTGACTGCATCTTCAGGATAGTGATGAAAATGAATATGTATGATATCCAGATAACCAAGAGAGCAAAAAAGATATTGAAGCTGACAACATAAACAAGAACCAGCTCACTCACGTGTCTGTCAGAGCAAGAGAGAACCATGACTGCTGGGATATCACAGAAAAAGTGATGGACCACATAGGCCCCACAGAAAGAAAGACTGAACGTGTCCCCAATGTGGATGGAGGCATTCAGAAAACCACAGAAATATGAACCTATAGAAAGACAAACATACACACTTGTAGTCATAGTGGTAGCATAGTATAGTGGCTTACACACCGCTGCATAACGATCATAGGCCATTGAGGCCAGCAGGTAATTCTCAACAGTAGCAAAGGCTACAAAAAAGAACATCTGCGCAGCACAGTCATTGTAGGAAATGACTTTGTCTCCTACAAGAAGCCCAGTCATGACTGTGGGCGTGACAGCTGAAGAGTAACAAAAATCAACAAAGGAGAGATTGCCCAAGAAAAAGTACATAGGAGTGTGGAGTCGAGAGTCCAGGACAATCAGGAGGATCATCCCCAGGTTGCCCACGAGAGTGATGGTGTAGATGAGGAAGAAGGTGATGAAAAGGGGAATCTGTAGCTCTGGTTCATCCGTGAGTCCCAGCAGGAGAAAATGTGTCACTTCTGTCCTATTCTGCATCAGTGTCATCTTTCAATCCGTAGCCACGGAAAATGAGGAGCATGATGATAAGGAAGTTGAGTAAAAATACAAAAGCGTAAGTGAGGAGACATGCATTTGTGAAGAAACAACCTGTGCCTTGAGATTGTCTGGAAAAATGAATCTTTTTCCCAATCAAATCTAATGTGGTAATTAGACAGAGGATTATATGCTACTAATTGCAATATTATACAGTAATTGCTCAGCCATCTTTTCAGTAGTGACTTATCAAAATCAAGGGATTTGGTAAAGGCTTTTAAATCAAAGCGCAAGGTTTTTGGCATAACTGCTTTGTGAATAAAGTGGCTGACTTGTTTTATAAACCACTGCTATAACTAATTCCCTTTCTGTTACATATTTGAGGATTAATTCCAGATTTCAGAAAAGTGTCCTATTGCCAAGTCTTGTTCCTCTATCCTACGTAAGCACAGAGATCTGCCTTCCTGCTATTATTTTTATCAGCAGGCATTTGGTCAGAGCATCCCATTTAAAATATTCACAGATATCCAAGGGCATAGAATTACTACTCGCCCAAGATGCTGCTCTGGTTTTACATCCCTTAAAAGATTCTTAGCTTCTTAAGCTCACTTTTCCCTCAGTTTACTGATTTTATGTCAGGAAATTTAGTGCTTGTTTTACATTCAAGGACAGCAGTAGAGACCTGGGTCACAAACTCGTGTTACTCACGATCAGAAGAGCTGATAAGAGAGTCTTGGGTCCCTTTTTTGTTTCTAACGCCTAGAGCAAAACTCCAGACCTAGGGCCATAGAAACTGAAGCTTCTGGAGTGTGTACTGTCTGGTCAAGTGCCATCAGCGTCCCTCAACTGTTTACATAGGTTGCCTAGTTACCAGGTAGCCTCTATGCATTCTGGGAGAAAAGAAGCAGCACATTGATTTAAACAATCCTGGCCCTATTCCTAATTTCACTGAAAATAAACTCTAACTCTTCACTAACCAGCTAAAAATGTTGTGTAGTGCACTAACCTTCCCCTCTAAAATCTCCTGATGATTTAATTCCACAAATATCTCTCTCTCTCTCTCTCTCTCTCTCTCTCTCTCTCTCTCTCTCTCTCTCTCTCTCTCTCTCACACACACACACACACACACACACACACACACACACACACAGTAAAAACCCTTATCTGATCTTCTATAGGACAAAAGAATTCTATCCCTGGAACTTGCTACCCCTGAGGAATTGCGGAATTGCTAGTTTTAAGAATATATATAATTGGTAACATTTGTAAGGGTGAGAACAGGATAGTACAAGGAACGCTGAGAAATGATGGATCGAATAGAGAAAGAAACATGGACAGATGATTCCCATTGTGAGTAGACTTCTTTACCCACAGATTTTTAGGTCTCCTTTAGCTCATCCTGTCATCTTTAATAGAACCCTAGACTTTAAGGCTTCCATTCATTATATGTGCTAGATTTTAAAGATTATTAATGAAGTCTTTCCCAACTTTAAAATTTTGTAGTCTATATAGTTATTAATACATGTAGACTACTTAACAATGATATAAAAGAACAATTTGTGGATGATCTCCCAATTCACCTCTGAGTTCCTTAAATCTCTCTTTCTATGTTGGTAACTTTTCAAGGATTGCTCTAGAAAAACATTTTAGGTGACCACTTTGTGAATACCCTCAATGCTATTTACACTTGGTGATTATTGCTTTCATTTAAATTATGGAACACAATAAATTTAGTAATTTATACATATTACTAAAGTTTGAGATGCTAGTCTGTGTTTGAGTCTATGACTTTATTTAACTCTTTCTGATGACCAAGTTTCAGAGTGTAATCAGAATTTAAATGGAAGATAACATTAAATATAATTACACGGCTGCCTTGGCAAGAGCGCAGCACTATTTTAGTTACAGAGCGCTGATTCTATTTCAAAGCATACATTCCTGGTACAGTCTTTTGTCCTGGAACACAAAGGCCAGAAATAGGGTGCAATCTAAAATAAGTACTTTGGCTTGCCACAAAGTTCATTTCCTTTTTATCTCTATCCATTTTTTGAAAACTGTCCTAAGCATACCTTTTCAGAAAGTCAGGTATTTTTAGTTTTTTTATTTGAATCCTTCCTCATCTTCCTCCATGAAGCTGCCTAAAATCACCATTGCTGAACAAAGCATGTTTTATGGAAATAGCCCCCAAAATATGATATTTTCTCTCCCTTTTCACCATCTCCCTCCTATCAACAGCTGCTAGATTTGAAGCTTACCTGTGCTTCTCTCAAACTCTAATAAATAGATCCTCAAGCATCCTTATTAGTTTATTTCTAAAGTATTTTACTAAAGTTAAAAAAGAGTTGAAGAGGCAATATTGAATATCTAGGTAAGAAATTAGTGTATTTCTATGTGCAGTAGATATAATGGGAAAATTTAGGTGAAGGCAGCAATTTCAACTTGATTGAGTTCTGTTCTGAAATCTGGCGGCAGATAATCATAACTACAGTACACACAGAGCTTTGTTCCATTCACCATATAGGATCCATTGGTCCTTACTACCTTCCCTGACCACTGAAAATTAAACAGTGTAATCACATCATCTTGAAGTACCATTATAAGAAGCCAACAAGACAGTAAAATGTTCATGTTATGACATACAGGGAAAGTTAGCTTTCTAACTATTATTATTATTATTGTAAGTTAATATGCTTAGACAAGAGCATGATCTTCTGGGTTTTTTTTTTTGAAGATTTGATTTACATAGACATTGGAAATGAGGACTTCACTGCAGGTGATATTGATCTGTCTGTCCTCATGTTGCCTTTTCTTCTGCAATAGCACCACTAAGTGCCTATGCTATCCAGTGTGTTTGTGCTTCCCCTGTAAACACTGCTTGCTGACTCTACAATTATCCCAGACCCAGTGTTTCTTGAATTCTTAATTGAAAGGCATATTTTCATTTGATGAAAATCTATATTTCATCAGCTCATACTTTCCTTCATCCTGTCACACCATACCAAAGTCACCAAGACCAAAATAAAATTGGTCGTTTATGGGACATCTTTGTCTCACACATACCTTACAAATACCTTCTGTTTGGTAAAATCATTTGATATGATGTGGCTGTCACGTAACAACATTTCAGCTTCCATATTTGTTTTATTTTCCTTGGACATTAAGCTTATTTTGACACCTAGGTTGGTTTTTAATTGCTATGATGAAGCTATCTTCTTGCCTCAGCCTTCAGAATGCCTGCAAAGGGGCATTTTTTTTGCTTGATCTGAAGCCTTGAAACGATATCAAACTTAAACAAATGTATAACTCTTACCACAAATCTCATAAAATTCCAGAAATTTTAAGTGGCAAACCTACTATATGAGATGACTTTCAGAAAATACTATTATCTGCAATTAATAAGGGATTTATACAAGAATGTATAAATAAATATTATTACTATTATTTTATGCATTTTATTGAAGAAACTGAAAATTTAATAAAACACCAGCTTTTCTAAAGTTATTTCCTCATTTTGAAGAATATTCAAGTTATTTTAAGACTCATATTTGCATTAAACCCATCATTTCCACAATCAGTTAGTGCAGTAATTACCTGTATGTGATTGTAGGGAAACCGTTAAAATGTATATAGTGAACCATTCAGAGTATTTTTAAATTTTAAAAAATACTAGCTTATGTTTTGTTTTTTGTGCTTGCTTCTTTATCTGAAATAATGTAACATAAATAGGAAATAAAAATCCCAACTATTCAGAATATTTTGGTTCTTGCAAGGCTCATGCACATAATGTGCTAAAAAATACTTAAATTGCATAAAATACGACTTTTTACATTTATACCATAACCAACTCCAGTTTTTGTTTTAAGAAACTGTTTCCATCATTACTTTCACCTTCAACATAATTCACAGTAGGTGGTGCTACACAACTCCTTTTTCATGGACTGTAAGTCTCACTGACATTGTTTATGTAATATATTAGCCCTTCAGTTCTTTGGAAGAAAGAACAATG
The DNA here is from genome assembly GCF_000317375.1 of Microtus ochrogaster. Taxonomy (NCBI): domain Eukaryota; kingdom Metazoa; phylum Chordata; class Mammalia; order Rodentia; family Cricetidae; genus Microtus; species Microtus ochrogaster. Next base: position 44,021,854 of record NC_022015.1, on the reverse strand, counting down.
CATCCAACAGTGAATGTGAGATAAACAAGTCAGCTACAGAATATTGGTTACACAGTTCTCTCGCAGGCAGTGATCAAACACTTTTGTGTTCTCTGAAATCTTTAAAAACAGAGGAAATACGTGCCTCCTTAGCGCAGTAGGCAGCGCGTCAGTCTCATAAAAACAGAGGAAATAACAGTAAAATGCATCAACTTCTAAAACTCTATAAATTCTTCCCTTTTCAAAGGGCCACATATAGGCCAGGCAGTGGTGGCGCACGCCTTTAATCCCAGCACTCGGGAGGCAGAGGCAGGCGGATCTCTGTGAGTTCGAGACCAGCCTGGTCTACAAGAGCTAGTTCCAGGACAGGCTCCCAAACCACAGAGAAACCCTGTCTCGAAAAACCAAAAAAAAAAAAAAGTCACATATGTGCCTTACTTACAAAACAAAAATTGTATATCTTACATAATTTGTCATTTATGACTAAGAAAAGATGGCAGATATACATGAAATTATACCAATTTAAAGTCTGTTGATATAGCTTTTACCTTTTAGCTTTTTTCCTTACACATGCATGAATACTGACAGAAAATCTTCATTCAAGAAGTGGCCAAAAATATATAACAGTGAATACAATTCAAATGAATAAATAAATTTTTCTGAAACACGACATTAAGCATGTTATTTAAGAAGCTAATGCATGAAGAAAAGGAAAATCTATGTAGATTTGGGCAGCCCTAGAGATTAGATTTCCTTTGTGGGAATACCAGTAGCTCTCGGTCTCCTTTCTAGGAAAAAAGCAATTAAAACCATGGTTACCCATATGCCTATGGAAAGTGCTTCTGATTGGACTCAGAGGGTTATTAATTACAGTGAAATGAGGAAGTCATACTCTTGGGAGAACAGTTGAGAGATAATGGGCTATGTGGGAGGGGAGTAGTGGTGGACGGATAAGTTAAAGATACATTGTATCAGTATATAAAATGATCATATTATGAATTAAACATTATTTTAAAACTTAGGAAATGGTTATTCTCATTGTGCACTATGTGTCTTTTAGAGCTATTTCAATTGATGCTTAACATCTAAGTACTAGAGTTCACACACTGTGGTGTCGATTTTTGTGTAGTGCGAATTGGATATGTTCTACACACTATCTAGACCAGTATATCTGAGATTTTCTTATATAAATTGTAAAAACCTCAAACATGGCTCAAGACCAAAACTTAGTCTTTTAATAGAATTGACAAGTAAAAACGCTTAAAACGGAGATATAAGGAACCTTTAAAGATAGTCCTTGTTTCTACAGAAATGTTCTACCACTATCACCCTCCCACATCTCCAAACGTCTCTCAACTTTTCTTCCAAGTTCATCACTTCCATATTTCACTGTCATTAATAACCCTCTGAGTAATCTTGTTCATTAGTCTAAATGAAGAGTCTGAAAAGCATCTCAAATACATGTACTGTGCATTTTGAATATAATTAAGTATTATTTATCATTTAAAGATCAGAATTAAAAAGGCTAGAGAGATTGCTCAGTAATTAAGAGTATATATTGCTTTTGCAGAGGATCAAAGTTTAACTCTACCTCTTGGGGAATCTGATGACTTCGGTCTCTACAGGCACCTGACCTTTATTTAACACACATAACAATACATATATGTGAGCAAATACTTAACTAAAATACTAAAATAATATTTGAAAAACAAACTGAGTTTAAAATAAAAATTAAAATATGATTTAAGAATTTTGATGAAAATAACTACAAAGATCAATTTAAAACCAAGTAATATCATATTTTTAGTTTGAAAATTTTTCTATGTAGTTCAAATAATAGATAAGACATTATTATTATCCTGTTAGTGTCAATAAAATACATAGAGATATTGTTCATAACCAAAGAGTATAAAGTGGTAAGATACACCTGTGAAAGAGGAGCTAGTTTCTGGTTTGGTTACTACTGAAGTTTCTTTGTAGTTCTTCAGTTTTCAACAACATTGACTTTCCTCCATCTGGAGCATTCTTTGGCTAACTCGCACATGTGAAATTTTCATATTCCATAGCCAGAAAAGCCAATTATTTACAGCAAATTTATAAATATTCCATTGGTTTTGTTTGTGTTCATATCCCTATGTAACCAGAATTTCACTTTGAGATTGTGATTTAAGGAGCATATTTCTAGAGATGAACTCATTCCAGATTGTTTCTGGTGTTTATGGTCTTGGCATTCTAAAGCATACCAAGCATTAATGAGTTCATCAGGAAAAAGAGTATGGCAAAACAAAATGTTATTTGGCAATAATAAAGCATAATACATAATCATTGGATACTACAAATAAAGCATGTAAATAAAATGTAGTATATAAAGAAATTTGTGCTAAATTTTGTAATCATATATCAGCTTAGAAATCATGTGTTGTAGCATAAGACTCAAGGTGAATTCATTAATAAATGAGGCTTTCAAGGGAGATACATAGTAATTGAAGCTGCCCTTAGTGTGGTAGGCAGTGTGTGTGAGTCTCATAGGAGACAATGAATCCCTTTCCACTTCATCATGGATCAGTGAAAATGGGCTTTTAGGAAGCTATGCAGGCCTTTTTATGTCCTTCTTTCTACAACTTTCAAAGGACTCAGAATTCTCCCCTATGAGAACTTCACAGAATTTGTATATTTCCTTTTCATCATGTGGAAATACAGCAAAAAGATATCCAACAAGGAAGGAATCATAACATGACTGTTTGAAAAATTAATTTGGATGCCCAAGCTTCTAAAATCTGAGAAATAAATGTTTGCTTTGAACTCTAAGGTGCTTTTTCATAAGACATATAGACCATCACATCACAAATGTTACTTTTTAAATTTTTACCAAACTAGAGAATATATTGTGCCTTGTTACTGCTGATGTCATGTGTAAGAGGGAAAAT
>NC_022015.1:44015581-44017290 GCF_000317375.1 Microtus ochrogaster | reverse complement strand
GATGATTGGGATAAAGTAAGGTTGGATAGGGGAGCACGGAATCACAAAAATTAATAAAGTCTGTTTGGAAAAACAATTACCTACTCTGCTTATTTTGCTGAAGATGCTTAAACCAATACAATCTTTCATTTGACTGATGTGAAAGCCATCATGATACCCATGAGTTACTAAGGAACGTTTTTAAATTATACTTCCATTTAAAAAGCTATGTTACTTAGGAAAACTGGTATCCATACTAAATGGCATTTGTCCAATCACCCTAACTCAGTGTCAATCCTCATACTGACCTCTCTGAGAAAGAGAGGTCTCTTTAACAGTTTATTTGGTCATTGACTGCACTCCCAGTTCTCCTTGAACTCTGTCTGTGGCTTTTAGACTCAAACAGAACAAGGAATCCTCCTGGATACTAACAACGGACAAATCCTGCAAATTAGGATTTATCAGTCTCCAAAACAAAGTAGCATTTATTATATATAATGAAAACTAAAATTATGGTGACTGTGCTTTACTGAAATTGGATGTTTTTATTAACTAAATTTAATTATTTACTTTATATCCTGATCCTAGTTTCCTCTTCCCATCTCCTCCCACTGTCTTCTTAAATTTTCACCTGCCCCACCTCAACCCACTCCTTCTCTGCTTCTGTTCAGAAAGGCTCAGGCCTACCATGGGTGTCATCAGAACATCGTGTATCAAGCTGAGGTAGCTAAGCTCCTCCCCTCAATTTAAGGCTTGGAAAGGTGATGTAGTACAAGGAATAGGTTCCCAAAAACCTTACAAAGCATCAGTGACAAGCCCTGCTCCCAATGCTAGGAGTCCCACAAAACGTGAATCTACTTGTTTTTAAACAAATGCCACTCATTTTGTATACTGAAATTCACTCTTAAACTTTCAAACTTTCATATAGTCAGAGCATAGTCACTTCCAGATCCTCTAACATTCCCAAGCCCTAGATAACATAGATATTCCACTAATTCATAAAATTACATTGCTTTCTCCCCTCCATCCTCCCACTCCTCACAAATTCCCCATCTGATAAAACTGATAGTGTCTTTTATAATTGTTGATGTTACACATATAAGTATAAATATATTGATATAACCTTCTGAGTCTGTTTAGTGTGGACTTTATTTATCTGACTTCATGTCTGACCACTTTATATTGAATAACTAATTATGGGCCTCAACCCATGGGAGAAGCTAATTTTCCCTCTCTGTGTGCATAGTTGTCTGCAGTTTTGAACCTTGAGATGAGATTTTTGCCCTTCTTTATAGCGTATCTTTTGATATTGTCTTTTGTTTAGGTCTCTTTGGGTAGTATAGTTTTTTGTTAATGTATTAAGCATATAGTTTCCATGTCATTTCTCTTTTAAAAATTTTATTATATGAGGCCAATCAATATTGCCCATATGTTTATATTTGTGGAGTTATCCACTTGAAATGAAAAATATACCAATAAACATTCTCCAAAGAAATGAGTGGTTAGCATTTCGCTGATTGCTAAGGAAGTTGAGCATGACCTTAAGTGTCTTTTGGCCCTTTGAAATTCTTCTGTTGAGAATTCTCTGTTCAGCGCAGTGCCCCATTTTATAATTGGGTTGATTAGCCTTTTAGAGTATAGTTTCTTGAGTTCTTTATATATTTTGGAGATCAGACCTTTGTCAGTTGCGGGGTTGGTGAAGATCTTCTCCCAGTCAGTGGGTTGCCTTT
>NC_022015.1:44010671-44011658 GCF_000317375.1 Microtus ochrogaster | reverse complement strand
AAATGGAGACTGCAGTGAAGTGGGAGGCACAGGTGGATACAGCCTTGTGATGTCCTGCAGCTGAGTGCATCTTTAGGATGGTGACAAAAATAAATGCATAAGATATCCAAATAACTATGAAGGCAAAAAACATGTGGAAGCTCACTATAGAGACAAGAACCAGCTCACTGACCTGTCTGTCAGAACAAGAGAGAACCATGACTGCTGGAATATCACAGAAAAAGTGATGGACCACATTAGACCCACAGAAATAGAGCTGAAATGAATGACAAGAGGGGGCAGGGCACGAGGTGAGTGAAGTACCCTATAACACAGTAACATTTCTTCAAAGGCCTAAAAGTAATGAGATACATTCTCAATGGGAAGAACAAAGGTCCTGTGGTAAGATTCTAATTGTAACCAAAAAGAACAAGCAACAATAATACTGGAGATATGGAAGCAAAAATGAACCTCAACCAATGTAGAAAAGGAAGAGCCAACTCTTTCAGAATGAAAAGTACACATTGCTACTCTCTTTGTTATAAGGAGTCTAAAATATTTAATAACATATGAAAACATTAATTTTTAAAGCTTTATTATGTTTGTACATACTTTGAAAGTTACCCTTCTAAAAATTAAAATGTTAACATACTGCCTATATAAAAGGACATTATCAAGAAGTACTGATCCATAGGAGATATCATAACAACTTTTTTTTCCAGTAAAATACACAAAAGTAAGTTTCATTGTCATATAATAATGAATCTTCTGAAATGGGACTACTAGAATGGCAATAGACAAATAAGTAATATGAAACATTTGCATCACAATATCCAAGTTAAATATTAAATTATCAACAATAAATGCTGATGAACATTTTCTGTGTTTACAAGTGAAGCAGAAACAAAACTGCATTATGTAAACATACAAATTTATGAGCAAGGTTTCATGTGAGAGTGGAATGTGTAAAAACCCCTAACGTATTAAATGAAGTCTAGGGAATAAAGA
>NC_022015.1:44009470-44010537 GCF_000317375.1 Microtus ochrogaster | reverse complement strand
TTCTGACATCAAACAATGAAAAAAGATATATGTACTAGTTAAAGAGGCAAAAAATGAGAAGAGGGCAAGAGGGAGGGAAGGAAGAAAAGAAAAATGGAAGAAGAAAGGAAGAAGAAAGGGAAGAAGAAGAAAGAAGAAAAGAGAATGGGAGAGAAAATAAGACAAAAGTAGGGAACCAACTGCACAGACAGTGAGAGAAAGAACTGGGTTGTTTTCTGATTTCTGTTCTATTCAGAGGAGCCCACAATGTATGAGATGCTGAACACAAACACTGATGAGGGCACATTTTTTAAATCCACTGCTTCAAGTATAAGATTTTTAGAGAACACTTTTTATGCACAATTGGGAAATTGTCTGATCTTTTCCAGGGTTAATCTGAATCTACTCAAAGGAAGAGATAATGACTCCCAAAAAGCCATGTACAATCTACCTCTAAAAATTACTCATATCCATGAGAGCTTTTCATCCCAAGTATCCCATGTGCATGTCTCTGTTCACAAGCTTCCTTCTAAACCTATGGGCTTTCATATTAACATTCTAATGCAAAATGAAGAAAAATGAATGAATTCATCAAGATCCTGGCTGAAGATTTGTGTAAGCAACCCCTGATGTTTTAGGCATCCTAATTTAGGTATGTGTTTCTGGGAATAATTTTCCTGTTTGTTTCTAAAAAACAATGTGTATTGGAACATTTACAAAAGGTAAATTTTAAATATAATTCCATAAGTAGCAATATGAGAAAAGAATGAATTCAAGTATTATGGGCATATGAAATGTAAAACTAAAGTTACAAAGACTTTGCCTCCAAAACTATTTTTTTGAATGCACTCTTCACCTCTTTGTTCCTCAGGCTGTAGACCAGAGGATTCAGCATGGGGATGACCATGGTGTAGAACACAGAGGCAATTTTGTCTGTGTCCATAGAGTGAGTGGAACTAGGCTGCACATACATAAAAATAGCAGTCCCATAGAAAATGGAGACTGCAGTGAAGTGGGAGGCACAGGTGGATACAGCCTTGTGATGTCCTGCAGCTGAGTGCATCTTTAGGATGGTGACAAAAATAAAT
>NC_022015.1:43996359-44008815 GCF_000317375.1 Microtus ochrogaster | reverse complement strand
AAGTGAGTCACCTCTGTCCTGTTCTCCATTATGTTGTACAATCTCTGCAGCAATGAAAAAAGATATGCCATGTAATAAAGAAATGTAATCAGATAGTATGAGTACAATATTTACTCTGCCATTGAGCTATACATTTCATCTCAAGACTCTCCACTTGAAAACCAAATTTAATGTATCAATTTTGTACTGGGTTTCATAACATCAAATCTAGATCATCTGCATAATTTGAAGATTTTATCAATTTATAAGTAGACATATAGACAATATAATAATTTGATAAAATTATTAGTATAGATGAACCTATTAGACAGCTCATTTTTTCTAATTACAATAAAAACTGACACATTTGATTCCCTGTAAAAATTGCTATAAAAATATTGTACTTGTACAATATCCTATCAGCAATGTTACTTGTTACATATTTGTAGTTCTCATGCCACTTTTGTTGGACCATTCCATCTTCTAAAATAATAATTTGAAATTTTCTAGTGTAGCAACCACATTTAAAGCTTCCTTATGTGAGTTATAGCCTTGGCCTGGCAGATATGCCATAGATATTTTAGCTTCTTTATGATAAACCAAAAGAAATTTTAGTTCATGAACCTGACCCTTAAAGATATTATGCTGTTACTCTTACATTAGATTTTGTTGGAATGAGATAGGAATCAAAATTATTCTCCTTTTATAGATAGGGAAAATGAGTATTTGAGAAACTATGTGAAATTTAAAATTATAGAGGCAGCAAAAAGAAATACCCAAGATGGTTAGTGAATCTGGGTTAGGATATGTGTGTGTGTGTATGTGTGTGTGGTCTATCTGTTTTCAAACCTTCAATGAAATGCAAACATACAGTGCACCAGAAAATCATTACCTCATTTAGTCAAAATATCATTTTTTCTCACTGCTACTCACATTTTATAAGACAAATGACTTGTAAAATTATACATGTTGATATATATCAACATGTCTAATTTTATAATTAGATATCTAATTTTACAATTCCAGGTGAGATTATATATATATATATATATCCAGTCTCACCTCAGTTTACTAGTAAGTATTTTGAAAACATCTCTATCCTTAAAGACCCCATCATGTAGAAAGGGTCCCAACTACTGTTGTATAATTATACTTCTCACTTTAATATTTGTGGAACATGAAAACTTAGTATTCAGCATTGTTAGAAGAGATGGAATGTTCAATTTAGAAAGTGATCTTGAAGTAATAAAACCAGTTATACTATTTTTAGCAAATACTATTAGATGACCTCTTTCAAGAACGGATCAAACTATTCTAACATCTGTATTGCAGGGAGAATGGTGAAAAGAACAGCAGCACACATCAAATTGTATGAATATTATGTTCTTTCTGTATCCTTTGAAGAGTCACTCACCTGTTTATCTGCAAAAGACACATTACATTTATCTCACAATGTATAAATTATGTCTACAAACAACAGGTAAAAGAGGGCTACAAATATATGAAGAGTTCGTCATTGAAAAGTACATATTTTTTTCTCCTTAATTCCATCACTCACCATGGTTGAAGCCAACAGCAGATCATCAGGTCAGAAAAAGACTATTATGTTCTCACAGTGATTATTATTCAAACAAATAAAGGATGTCCAATGAAACATGGCATATACTGTACTCCTTATAAAATACATGATGCTGAATCACTTTGGGTAATACATGGAAAACTGGAATAAATACAGAGAGTTGGAAATCTCTAGAGATTTTCCTCCAGAGAATATGTAACCCATGCATCCACACTTCCCACACAAGAGGTAATTAACTTACCTCTAGGGATCAAGATGACTATCAATTCTACAAAAATTAAAATGTATCCTTTGATTAACAAGTAAAACCAATTATAAATATACATCATCAAGCATTTATACAATGAGCTATTTTTACAAATGCACAAATTATCTCATATTTAAATAAGGCTAAATATATCTTTCTCCAACAATCACTGGATCTATATAATGAATATTAAAATGTGTTTCTTTTCTGAAACCCATTGTCCTTCAATGTTATCTATAGTTACCCTGCTGTGTAATATCCCATAAAAGCCTCTGATCACAGTTAATAACTACTGACCTACCCTTGCTGATACCCTTTTACCCTATTGTCTGTAATGTCTTGTCATCACTATTAAATTCTCTACCTCTGTGAGACTTACTATTAAAGGTGCCACATGTGAATGAAATCAGTCAGCAATTGTTTGTCAGTCTAACTATTGCATCTAGACATGTATACTTGCAGTTTCATCCAATGAAGGAGCCAGAATATGTCTCTATTTTAGATGTATAACAATCCATAATTGTAAATAATGATCTAAGCCTGATTCCAGAAAATCCATTAACAAAGTTTGGCCAATCAATTAAAAAGGCTAAACCTGGCCTTATAAGGTAGAGATACCCAAAGTTACAGGATACAGATGTTGCTAACCATACGTGGCTAAAAGACTCATAATGAATAAGACTAACACTAGTCCTGTCCAATCAACATGTGCCCCGTGTCACTGCTCCCAATTACTTTCCAATTAGAATGGAGATACTTAGAATTCCACCCCAATTAGAACAGAGATATTTAGAATTATAGCAGAGATACTTAGAATTCCTCCTTAAAAGGACCTGAATGCCCTTTTCATGGGTCGTCATCATCATTTTGTACTGTAGTCCAAGAGAACCATCTTCTAGGATACAAGAAAGTTTCAGAGAAAAGAATATCTAAAGTGTTGTGAAGTTCTGAGGGATTTCAGGGCAAAGGAACAAAATAACGTGCTTTCTGTCATGAGGGACTCAGCCATTCTGCCATTCTGCCAGTTTCTGTCAGTAACTTCCGGTTCTCCTTGTTCTTCACTGCTGTACGCATTCCTTTAGAGATAGGCTTTAAGATATCAGCCACTGGGGCATGGTCTCTTCATGCGCTATAAATGCAACCACATAGCTTGCACAATCTCTCTCAGTTGCAGTATTCAATTCCTACTCCCCACTCATGCAGAGGACTGTGATCTGTGAGTGTACCATTAAATAAAGAACCATTTATTATACTCATTTCTGAGCTAGTGTAGGACTACTTTGTATTATTTATCTCCATCGGATGCCCATGTGAATTCCAACTCCATGCCTACCAGAACCAGCCCAAAAGACCCAAAAGGTCTGTGGCCCAGAAGGTCTCACACCCTCACTCACCTGGCTTGATGTCACCTACTAAATGTTTTTTTCCAAAAGCCCACCACATCAGAACTACTGTCAATTTCCTGAACACACTTACACACACACACACACACACACACACCACTGCTCTCCCTGCTGTACAACGACATGTACAGCTTCTGTTTTGTGATATCTGCTTGTGATATCTCTGGCTTCCTTGATATTCTGGCCACCAAAAAGCTCTCTCCGTGTATGGAATTGATTTAATTGCTCTTAATTTGTCAAGCAAAGAATATTTGTCAGTATTTAGGCAGGTGTCAATATGGAACCAAGTGGGACTGTTCATGCCACTGCTGGTTTTATCTCTCCTCCATCAGTTGCTTCTCTATGCCACTGCTGTGCATGTCTCTATGCCATGTGGCTACAACTTTGACACCTGCTGTTCAATAAAGATTATTGCACCTAAAAAATTACTCATAATAAAGGTAACTTTATTTGATTAACAAATAAAACAATAAATTTTAAAGTTATATAATGACAGATACTATCACCAAGATTTTAGTAGCCTTTTTTTTCTTATACTATGGGCAGTATTCTTCAAGGCTTATGGTTTTTCTGATACATAGATTTATTGGATATTGAAACTTAGTTTTGTTTTTCATATTATATTTGTAAAAGAAAACTGATAACAGAGACAAGAATCAGGCACTTTTAGAAACGATACAGTCTTTACAGACTAATAATGAAAAGCTAGCTGACAGGATAAATACCATCAAACATCAAAAATTAGATATATAAATTAATACCATTGAAAAGGATAACATTAATTTTACAGACAAAATTCAATCCATGTCAAAGGGTACTGAGAAATTAGTAAAAAGGATTCTTGCTGTTGAATTTGACAATCAAAATCTTCTAAAAAAAAAGTTATGTTAGCAGATAGAGTATCTCTCCAGGAAGCTAATCTGCATACCATCCAAATGATATACAAGGCTGAGAAGTTATCCTAATGGAAAAAATTCATACCTTGAAATCATATGTGCAGAAAGAGGACCAAAGACTAAGTGACTCAATGAAATCATTAAAAATATCCATAGGTCAAAAGATTTGGGCTGCATCATAATGTCGCTGCTTAATTTAAAGATCTACAGGTGAAATAAGGCATAAGTGTAAATTCAGTGGTATAATGATATTTGCTAGCAGGAATTCCTGAGCTCAGTGTAACTATGTTTTCCCCATTAAGGTGCAGTACTGTATTCATCTTTACCGAAGGTACACTTATCGCCAAAGAATATAAAAAGCACTATCAAATGTATCAGTACCAGAAACAATATGGTAACATTAGAAGATAAAACTTTAATATTGTACATCTGTCACTGTTACCTGTTTTATTACATTATGATGCAGCTCTGAGTCTTGAGTACTCAATGTAGTTACTGATTTGCAATACACAGAAAGAGTTGGTTTGCATAATGGAACTGCTGAATTTATATGAGATAATACAGAATTGACTTCATTATTTATTCAGGTTCAAATTTTAAACAGGAATAGGCTTTGTCCCATATACATAACACACGTCTGGCCACATACTGGTCTGTCAGGTCCTCTATCACAAGGTACTGCAAATTGATCAATTATTAACTGGAAATATGCTAAAGGCCTCAGATTTCATTAAAAATCATGTTAATAGCTAAGATTTACAGAAAGAGTTTTCTATTACATAGCAACACGATAAGAAGATTATAAAAAGATGTCCTACTTGTTCTTTCTATAACCAAACACTACTACCTGCAAGGAGTAACCCAAAGGGTACTCAAAGAAATAAAATCTGACAGATGGATGTGTTCCATTTTATAGTATTTGTCAAATTAAAAATGTATGCACCACACCGTTGACACGTTTACATATTTTCAAAGGGCAAGTGCTTTTGAGTTTGGAAAAGGCTAATTCAGTATTCATACATTTATTAGAATTTATGGCCATTATAAGTATACCTTCACAAACAAAGACAGATAATGGTCCAGCATATGTCTCTAAGAAAATGAAACAGTTTTTTTTTGCTTTTTATAATATAAAGCATTTTATAGGTATACCAAACAATCCTACTGGATTTAGATCTGGTTTGTTCTTCTTTCACCAATGATTTACAGTGCTTTATTAATCCACTTATTTGTTCTCTTTCCGATTTTTTTCATAAAATTAACATTTGTTTCTTTGTCCCCTTTTATTATCAGTCAATTCTTTTATGACATATTTTGTTTAGAGTTGTCCCTATTACTATTTACCTCACTGTTTCTCCCCACCTCCATACTGATTACTGTCTCTCATTAGAAAATAATAGGCTTCTAAATGATAACAAAACATAAAATATAAGGTAAAATGAAAGCCATCAGATCAACATTGGACAAGACAAACCAACAGAAGGACAAAAGCCCCAAGGGAATCCATGAGAATCAGAGACCCACTCCTTTCCACATGCAGGAACTCAGAAACCCTCTAAAATACTAAATTGAAATTTTAATGTATGTGCAAAGGACCTGGTGCTGACATATGAAGGACCTGTATTTGCTGCCTCAGTCTCTTTGAGTTCCTATGAGCTTTGCTCGTGTTGATTTAGACAACCTTGTTTTCCCAGAGTTCTCCATCTTTTCTGTATCTTACACTCTTCTGGTTTTGACTTACTTGATGTTCTCTAAGCTCTGAGAGGAGGAATTTGATGGAGACATACCATTTAGTGTGTTCTAAGGTCTCACTCTCAGCATCATCTCTGCCTATGGATATCTATATTTGTTCACATCAGGTGAAGGAGGAAGATTCTCTGATAATGAGTGAATAAATCACAAATCTATGAGTATAGCAGAATATCATTAGAAGTCACTTATCACTAATATTTAAGACCAGGTGTATTTAATTTTACCCTAGGTCTGTGGGTCATCTAGTCTCTGGTTTTGGTCACTAAGCTCTATTGAGCATGAGTTCCATCTCATGGCCTTAAGGTGAATCAGATACTAATTGGCTACTCCCGTAAGTTCTGTGCCAGCATTTCCCTACTACCATCTTTTACAGGGAGGATAGATTGTAGATCAAAGGTGCTGTGGCTCAGTTGGTATTTCTATTTCTTTTTCAGTAGCCTGCAGATTACCTTTTCATACCAAGTACACTACAAAGTAGGAATAAAGTTTCTATATAGGCATTATCTAGAATGAAAATTTAGGCATATAGAGTTATATATTTCCCTCATGGTGTCCTAATGGTTTTATTGTTTTTTTTAATTTATTTAGTTTCAAGGTTTTATTTTTAAAACTTTTTTATGATTTTTTTCTGTGACTCAATTATTCAGTAATGAATTGTTTAATTTCTATGAGTTTGTGTATTTACTTGATTTTTGTATACTGTCATATTTTGACATTGTGATCAGATAGGATGCAAACAGTGATTTCAATCCTTTTTTGTTAATAAAGAATTGTCTTGTGTCCCAGGATATTTTCTATATTAGAAAAGCTTTCTATGTACTACTGAAGACAATGTATATTCTTTGGTGTTTAAGTGGGATATTCTGTAGATATCTCTTAAGTTTATTTAATGTATGATGTATCATTCTGACAAATAAAATAGCGTGTTGAAATCAGCTACTATCAATGAGTTGATATTAATCTGTGTCTTTAAATACATTTGTAGATTTTTTTCGTTATTTATTTATTGAAGATTTCTGTCTCCTCCCCGCCACCGCCTCCCATTTCCCTCCCCTCCCCCAATCAAGTCCCCCTTCCTCATCAGCCCAAAGAGCAATCAGGGTTCCCTGCCCTGTGGGAAGTCCAAAAACCACCCATCTCCATCCAGGTCTAGTAAGATGAGTATCCAAACTGCCTAGGCTCCCACAAAGCCAGTACGTGCAGTAGGATCAAAACCCATTGCCTAGGCTCCCCCAAAGGAAATGGGAAGTGGTAGCGGGGAGGAGACAGAAATCCTTAATAAATAAATAAATTTAAAAAATAAAAAGAAAAAGAAATTCTAAAAGTTTAAATAAATAAAAAAAAAAACCTATTGCCGTTGTTCTTGAGTTCTCAGTAGTCCTCATTGTCTGCTATGTTCAGCAAGTCCGGTTTTATCCCATGCTTCTTCAGACCCAGGCCAGCTGGCCTTGGTGAGTTCCCGATAGAACATCCCATTGTCTCAGTGTGTGGGTGTACCCCTCGCGGTCCTGAGTTCCTTGCTCGTGCTCTCTCTCCTTCTGCTCCTGATTTGGACCTTGAGATTTCAGTCCGGTGCTCCAATGACATTTGTAGATTTTTTTAAAGGAAATTCAATTACTAAGAATTGGGTGTAGATATTTTTAGGATAGAAATACCTTCTTGGTTGACTATTCATTGAATAAAATCAACTTTTACTCTTTACCCTTTCAAAACAGTTTTATTCTCAAGTCTGTTTTGTCAAATATTAGGAAAATGATGTATCTTACTTCCTGGTCCCACTTTTGACTTCATCCTTTTATCTTGACATTTTCTGTCTTTAGAACTAAGAGGTGTTTCTTGTAGACAAACTATAGATGGATTTTGTTTTTTGATATATTTAGTCACTCCGTGTCTTTATTTGGAGAATATAATAATAATAATTGATATTTAAAAGTATAAGTGCTAATTTCATTTATTGTGTCACTGATTTGTCTTCTCATTATACCTATTGTGTTTGCAACCATGGATCTACAGTTCTTTTCACAATATCTCTGCCATGCTCATTTCTCCTACCCAAAGTATTATTCCCTGTGATATATATTCTCTATACGATTCTCTATTCCCCATTCTCACTCCAAAGTCCCTTAAATACACACCCCTGATTTTCTCCAGGTCATGACATTATATTTTTATTCATTGGTGTTTTGTTTATGTATTTACATTTTCCTAAATAAAACTTGCTCAGTCTGTATAATTTATTTGTATGTATATATTCAAGACTGAACATGTGGTATTGATAACCCTTTGGTGTGCTATTCCATATGAAAGATTAATTATTTTTATTCTGCTAATTTCTTAGTTGCCTAATTACAGATCTATGAGCTTTTCCTCATTTACTTTGGCATGACTATATATAATGTCCTATTCAGTTCATGTATGGGAAGGAAAATTTGTAGAACTATGTGTGTCTGGATTTTTCGTACTAGGCAGTACATTTTCATAGCAAACTTTCTAATCTTCTGGCTCTCACGGTCTTTTCACACACACACACACACACACACACACACACACACACACTGTTCCTTGAGTCAGAGAGATGTCTGTGTACTTTCTCATCTCATTTGTTTGAAGTATTTTGTTCATCCTGAATATGGTGATATAGTCAATTATTTTTTTCATCAACTTGACATAATGTTATCTTAAACAATTTATTTGGGTTTCACTCTTTTGAAAAAGATGTTATGTTTTTGACAGCCAACACATTATTACTGAGGCAAAACTGTCACTTTAAGTTCTTGAATGCAGTGAAGGGTAGGTAAATGGGATTTGGTATAAATGTTAAGATGAAAGGAATGAATTAAAAAAGTTTTGTATCTGAAGACATTAAAATCATAGCTATAAAGATTATTTTGACTTTAATACAATCTTTGTGAATGCACTTTTCACCTCCTTATTCCTTAAGCTGTAGACAAGAGGGTTCAGCATTGGAATGACCATCGTGTAAAACACAGATGAAATTTTGTCTATGTCCATGGAGTGACTAGAGCTGGGCTGCACATACATGAATGTGACTGTCCCGTAGAAAATGGAGACAGCTGTGAAATGGGATGCACAAGTAGAGAGAGCTTTGCAATATCCTGAAGCAGAGTGCATCTTTAGTATATTGGTGAAAATGAACATGTAGGATATTAAGATGAATATAAGAGCACAAAAGATATTGAGGATGGCTGCATAAATAAGAACTAGCTCATTGACACGTCTTTCAGAACAAGATACAATCATAACTGCTAGAACATCACAGAAAAAATGGTGGACCACATTGGACTCACAGAAAGAGAGACTTAATGCATCCACAGTGCAGATGGATGCATTCAGGAGACCACAGATATAACACCCAATGATGAGACACATACACATACTAGTTGTCATGTTGGTGGCATAGTGCAGAGGCTTACACACTGCTACATAGCGGTCATAGGCCATTGAGACCAAAAGGTAGTTCTCCACATTGGCAAATGTTGAAAAAAAGAACATCTGAGATGCACAGGCATTGTAGGACATGATCTTGTCTCTTGTAAGGAATCCAGCTATGACCTTTGGAGTAATTGTTGAAGAGTAACAAAAGTCCACTAAGGACAAATTACTGAGAAAAATGTACATGGGAGTATGAAGCCGAGAGTCCAGAAGAATCAACAGAAACATCCCCAGGTTCCCAACCAGAGTGATGGTGTAGAGAAGAAGGAAGGTGATGAAGAGGGGAAGCTGCAGATGTGGGTTATCGGTGAGTCCCAGCAAGATGAACCGTATCACTTCTGTTCTGTTCTCCATTAATGATATCATTTAACCAACAGAAGACCTTAAACAATATTTCAAAAATATAGGATAAGTATCTGGAGAGATGGCTAAGCAGGTAGAAGCACTGATTTTCTATTCCAATAGACTCAGCATATACATGACAGCTCAGCTCACAACTATGTGTACCTTCAGTACCAGGAGATCTAACACTATCTTACAGCCTCCATAAGCGTGAGGCACACATTATGCACAGACATACATGGAAGTAAATCACTCATACACATAGGATTAATTTTTAAGGTTTTTTTGCCAACACTTATTTGTCTATGTATTTTTATATACATAAGTGCTCTGAATTCATACACATAACAAGAGGTCAACCAACCCCATTATAGATGGTTGTGAAACACTGTGTGGTTGCTGAGAATTGAACTCATCAGCTAGTGCACCTAACCTCTGAGCCATATCTCCAGACCTAGGATTAATATTTCTTAAACTTTTAAAAATAGGGTAAATAAAAGAATAGATATCTATGGAATCTTAACTGATTTTCTATCAAAAATAAAAAGTACATATATTTGTTATCTACATGCAGACAGTTTTGCAACTGTGTAAAATGTTTTTTTTAAATATATCTATGTGCCAGTTCACATTTTCTGGCCTCTATTAAACTAAATTGTGTGCCTCTACCAAAAGCTACTATGAAATCAGCCTGTTCTCTGTCAATAGCATAATGACATTGATAATGTACTACATACAAGTAAATTTTGAGGCACAAGAGATAGAAATTTTGTGCACATTTAAATAACATAATTAGAAGTTTCTGTTCTGGAGCTGGGCAAACTTTTCACTCATTGCAAGCTAATGATATAAACTAATATATCTTAATTGCAATGAATAATTGTATTCTTTTGTTTAATCACAGTGAACTGAGTGGTACAGTGTGCGGTAATTTCATCTTGGTCACAGTTATTACTGTTCTCATTAATGATCAAGCACACGGGTAATCCCTTAATGTGAAATGTTTTTTACTGAATACTAGAAGGTTGTTAATGAAGTAATGAGATGAAAGTGCATTTTAATTCTTTCCACTTATATTCTCATGGTTTCAATACAGCACAACTAGTACACTAATAAGGATATACCCAGAACCATGAAGTTATGATTAGCTCAAAGAAGGTTTTCTCTTGAGTAAATATTGTTCAATATTTTACATACTAGATTTGTTGAGCTTAAAAGTATTTGAGGATCCTATTCAATCACATAAGAGGTTTGGAATGAAAACTATCAATAATTAAAACATAGAGAACAAAAGTTCTTGAAAGATATACATAACAGATCATCCAGACTACCTAAAAAGAACTTAACTCTTCTAAAAACCACATTGTCATCCATAAAATTAAGACAGTAATGAGGGTTACTTAGGATATTATTGTGAAAATAAAGTAGTATATCAGAGGCAAGAAAATACTGGATGTTAAACATGCCTCACTACTAATCTTGTCATTACTATGTGATAATAGCATGAAGAACTTTAGTTATCATTGTCTTGGAAATTCTCTATCCAAACTACCATTTGGGGCCCCTGTGCCTGTGTCTTCTCATGAATCTTGGTTTGTTTTTATTCTGAAGATATTAATACTAATCATACAATCTCATGTGCACCATTGTTTTCAATTTTTTCCATCTTATAACCCATTATTTGAGACAAAATATTTCTCTTTTCTAAATTTTTAGTTTTACTTTCTCAGCATATTATCCCACAGCAATAACAGAGACCCTAGAGACCAAACTTCCAGTTTTTGGGCTACATGTTATTTCATAAATGTTCTTATAGTCTAAGTATACTTTAACATTCTTGTTTTGCTTGGCATATTTGGAAGGATATCTACTCTGTTATATCTTATAATCATTTTCTTGATATTTTTGGTCACTTCAATTATCTACATATATAATAGAAATATTTTAGTTGCCAATTTTACATCATATGATAATCCTCAGTGTTTGACATATTATTTACAAATGGAGTGTGTGCATAAATTATAATTGAAAATATTATTTCTTGTGATATGAGAGGCGAGGAGGAAAAGGAAGAGGAGGAGGAGGAGGAGGAGGAGGAGAAGGAGAGAGAGAGACAGAGAGACAGAGAGAGATTTCTTCATATGCTGTGGACAAAGGCATATCTGAAGAGGTGAAGACAGTGAGGAACAGGCTAATGTAGCTTGATTGCCACCTAACACCATGGTGAAGTCTGTGCCTGTGCTGCAGGGATCATGTCTGGGGTCTTTGCTCTGTGCATCCATGGTTTGTGTTGATGTGCGTGGCTCCTAATTCTATTCTCATATCACATGATACATCTCCTTACCATAGTATTGCCCACCCTGAGCATGCATGTGGGTCTTCTTTTCCCACTCAGTCCATCATGGCGCTGCTCAGGACCATGATCCCTTATCACAGCTTGGGGCAGCTCACCCTAGACCTGTGTGTGGTCTCATTTCTGAAATTTTTCTATTTTATTATTGTCTTTTATGTGTTCTGGGTTTCCTGTTTATTTGTGAGTCTGTATTACTAGAGCAGTTTTCCTTCATGACCCCATTGAAGGTCTTATCTTTGCCATTGACTTGGAGTTCTTGTCTCTCCTATGTCTATAGTTTGAAAGTTTTATATTTTCATAATATTCCACATATAAAATTCTTTCCAGGCATGTACTCTACCTACTGAGCTACTGTAGTGGTATTTTATTTCTCTTTTAATAAATACAGCTTTCCTGATGATCAGAGAAAAAAAAAAGAAAATATTATTTCTTACTTTATTAGTAGGACAACT
>NC_022015.1:43987995-43996259 GCF_000317375.1 Microtus ochrogaster | reverse complement strand
GAAAATATTATTTCTTACTTTATTAGTAGGACAACTTAATATCTAATTATTTACATAGGAATCTCAATTTTTGATGCAATATAAAAAACACTCAAGGTTACATCCAACAGTGAGCCTGATCTCATGGCATAAGTGTTGAAATGTGGTTGAGAGAATATTCATTTATTTTTAAGGATTTATCAGTGTAAAGAAAGATTATTTTGTCTTTTAGGTATGTTTGGGTCTTTTGTGATGTTTTTATCTCCAAGTAAATCAAACATTCAGTGAACAAAATAAAATTACAACAGCAAAATTACATTTCATATTCTTTCTAAGAAGAAAAACTTATTATATGAATAATTAAATCTCTAGTAGTATTTTGACATCTTTGTCTAGACTCTACATTTCCAAATTTGTTTTATAAGAGTAACCTTTAGCCTCTGAACTGTATTATCCCTCAAAACTTTTTTTAAACAACTGTTGTCAAGAAACTCAGAGTAACTATACATGGACCACTGCTTTTCTGGGAATTTTACTTCTCACTATTATGGTTATGCAATGTAGGTGACCAGTTTCTAGTAGGGATGTATTTTATATGGTATGGTCACTCTAAAACATTAAAAATCCACTATGCAATATTTCACAAACCCTCTTACAGGAGCATGCTAGAGAGTGATCAGTATTTCAATCTTATCTATAGAAAGAGGAGAGGACAGAACTTCTGCACAGAGCAAGTTCTGAATTCACCATGCATCTCTCCCATTCCCTTGGAAGAGTCACTTACCTCCTTATTAGGAACACATACCACAAGAAACAAGACAAGATTGTTTCTCTCCCAGAGTTCACAGGTTGTATCTGTATATAAAAAACAGAAGACTGTAAGGAAACCCATGAAAATTTTGCCAGATAATAGTTAATCAATCGGATGCTTATCTTTGAATTTTTCCTCCCCTTACTTAAAGGCCCATAGCTGATTTTCAGGTTAGTTAAAAGGGCTGCATGTGTAGAAAATAAATAGCTTCTAATGGATAAAACTATGCAATATGTCCCTTGGTGTGCCACATTGGGATTTCAGAGGCCAGTGCATAGAGATGTAGAAAGAATAATAGACACACATAGACCTCTAGAGAGGTCCCCCAGAGTGAATCTGAAGATCCTCATCCTGTCGTTTTAGGGAAGCATAATTAACAGGCCTAGGAGACCAAACTGGTTTTTGTTTCTTAAAAGGTATTTTTTTAAAAAAAAAATGGATAAATAAAAACACAAAATCTGTACATATTAATTAGATACCATGCAATGTCTCTATACATGATGTATATTATAAAAGTTAAGAATATCATTTCTTCACAATAAAAACTTTCAAAATTACCCTTCTAGCATTTTTTTTTTACTTTTCTTCTGGTCTTTCCAAAAATATAATACATTATTGTTATCTATAATAAACCTTGTGCCCAATAGTACTTTGTCTGAATTTCTTTTGTGTCTGTGGTTATGTCTCCCCTTTCATTTCTGATCTTGTTAATTTGTGTGTTCTCTCTCTGCCATTTGATTAGTTTGGATAGGGGTTTGTCAATCTTGTTGATTTTCTCCAAGAACCAGCTTCTTGTTTCATTGTTTCTTTGGATTGTTTTTCTGTGTTTCTATTTTGTTGATTTCAGCCCTCAGTTTGATTATTTCCAGTCTTCTACTCCTCCTGGGTGAATCTGCTTCTTTTTTTCTAGAGCTTTCAGGTGTGCTGTTAAGTCTCTAATGTGTGCTTTCTCTGTTTTCTTTATGTGGGCACTTAGTGCTATGAACTTTTCTCTTAGCACTGCTTTTATAGTGTCCCATAGGTTTGAGTATGTTGTGTTTTTATTTTCATTTAATTCAAGGAAGACTTTAATTTCTTTCTATTTATTCCTTGACCCAGGAGTGGTTCAGTAGTTGACTGTTAAGTTTCCATGAGATTGTGGGCTTTGTGGGCTTAAATTGTTGTTGAATTCTAACTTTATTCCATGGTGATCCAATAGTACACAGGTGGTTACTACAATTTCTTTGTATCTATGTATGTTTGCTTTGTTACCAATTATGTGATCAATTTTTGAGAAGGTTCCATGAGATTCTGAGAAGGTATATTATTTTCTGTTTGAGTGGAATGTTCTATAGATGTCTATTAAGTCCATTTGGTTCATTACATCTGTTAGTTCTCTTATTTCTCTGTTAAGTTTCTGTCTGGTTGACCTGTCCATTGGTGAGAGAGGAGTGTTGAAATCTCCCACTATTAGAATGTGGGGTTTTATGGGTGCTTTGAGTTCTTGTAATGTTTACTTTACATATGTGGGTGCTTTTATATTAGGGGCGTAGATATTCAGGATTGTGACTTCCTTCTGATAAATTGTTCCTGTTTTGAGAAAGTGTCTTTGTCTGTCTCTTCTGATTGAGTTTAGTTCGAAATCAATTTTGTTAGATATTAGTATAGCCACACCCACTTGTTTCTTTGGTCCAATTGATTGGAAAACCTTTTTCCAACCCTTTACTCTGAGGTAGTATCTGTCTTTGAGTTTGAGGTGTGTTTCTTGTAAACAGAAGAATGTTGGATCCTGTTTTCGTATCCATTCTCTTAACCTGTGCCTTTTTATAGGTGAATTGAGTCCATTGATATTAAGTGATATTAATGACCAGTGGTTGTTAACTCCGGTTATTTTTTTCTGTTGGTAGTGTTTGTGTGTTTCCTTTCTTCTAGTTGTGCTGGTGGAGGGTTGTCAGATGCTTGCGTTATTATCTTTGCTACATATGGCTTAGATTTCCCTACCTATCCTTATGATTTGAACGCCCCTTTAATTTGCTTTACCTGAGATAAGGTTTCATTCACTACAAGTTGAATATTTATTTCCTGAAGAAGGCCAACCTAAATGCAAAAAAAGTTGATATAGTTATTGTTTCATTTATGCCTGTATACAGTAAAACTTTAATTACATTGCCATTTATTCAAATTTTTAGCTTTGGTTCTTGATCATTTATCAAAGTTTGCCAAAATACTTGTTCTATGTGTCTCTCCTAAGACTTTTCCTAATAGCAAAGGGTTACATTGTCTGTCTCTTGTCAATCAGAATTCATTAGTTCAGTGCTGGTTTTTGACATCCTTTATGTATATTCCAGAAGGATGGGACATTTTGTTTAAATTACCACCAGAGAAAACATTGTTTCTAGGAATGCCTTGCCTCCAATCCTTTTTCTGATGCCCTGGTTTACCACAATTAATTTTGATCACTGTATAATTTTGGCAAACATCTCTGACCTCTCTCTTGATTTTTTAGCCCTGTTCCAAAGCTGTCATACAGCATACACCCAAGATATGATCATCAAATATAATCTGTCTTTTCAAAGCAGCAAACTGGGCTTCACCAGGAGTTGTTCTTGAGAAAATTTCTTACCCCTAGCCCTACTTCATTGTTTTATGACTGCAATTTCCTCTCATCATGTTTTCCACTGTATCTGAAGACTACAACTTACCTTATGATTATTTCCTAAGTCTCAGAACACATAATTGAAAGAGTTACACTAGGTAAAGGTAATAATTACCTTGTTCACATAACTTTTCTGGAAGTTGCTAGAACTGCATCTATTTAGCAAGTGTTGATGCATAAGCAATATAATATCCCTAGAAGATTACAGAAGTTGGTGACACAATTAAGGTCTTAAAAGATGGATAGGTATGTAACACCTCCCACGTATTATTGAACTCATCCTATTAGCCTCTACAGAAAGACAATGGCCCTTGGAATTTAATAAAGAATTGTTAGGCATGTTTACTCAGCGGTTGACTCAAATTACACCTATTATGTGAGCTATAACTTCATTTTTCTAGCAATTACCACTGATTCTTGTACTTGCTTCACAGATATATTGATAACAAATTATTTGTTTCATTCTTGTCAAGGAATACTAGGAAAAGTTATTTTGATTTCTCCACTAAACATTTACACTTGGGCGATTATGTTTCAGGAAACTTCATCATTTTCCCAATGCAAAAAAATTTGCACAGTTCTATTGCCTTATGAAAGTTTGATAATTTAACTTAGTGATAAATATGAAAAAAATTCAGTAGACGTATAAGTAAGACACACATAATGCAATGTACAAATGTATAAATAATTTAGAAAGTCAATTCTAGAAATTTTAAAAGGTCTTCAATCTCAATGCATTTTCTAGAAATACAATAGTATGGAGCATATTGACATAGTTCTTCCATTGTCAAGAATAAATTGTTGCATCTGTCCTTTCATTCAAAACAAAAGGTTCATAACACCTGTGTGTTCTTCAGATTGTGTGGGACAATATATTCTTCATTTAAGTTTTTTTCATTGAGATCATTTATCTAATGATCTGAACTTTTAAATTCTGAGTTAGAAGCAATAACAGCAAATCACTCTATAGCAGAATATTCCAAATAACCTACAAAGCATCTTGTTGTATAACAGAAAAGAATATAAATTCGTGAATGTATGCACATTAAATTAACAAAATTAACTTCAGAAAAGATAAAAATACAGAAATCAAGTTAGTAATGAAAAACATTCAAATAAAAACAATTCCAGAGAGAGGAAATATTAGTGCTAAATCCTCCCAATACATAGCTCATAGTAATATCTGAAGTGAAAGGAAAAGATAAGCTAATGATTTGCATTAGATTCTTAGGGCTGCTGCAACAAAACACAGGAAACATGGAAACATTTTAGCTCACATCCTGAAAGGTATATTTTAATGGACATAACAAACACAGTCAATTTGACAGTAAAGATTAACTATCACACTCTACCAGAAAGAGAAATAATTGAGTATATCAATAATGGTAAAAAAATGTTTGACAAATCACCTTAAAAAATTAAAAATTATGCTTTTAAATATAATATTCCTTGATTCCCAGGACAAAATAATATCCAGATACATGAATAAGAACTCAGATCTTGAACTAGTATGCTTAAAATACAACACAGTACATCAGAAGATCTGACAAGAATAAATTTTAATATTGTATATCACAAAAAATGTAATGTTGTAACCATAATGATTATTTTTCCTTTAGAAACATTTTTATGAATGCACTCTTGACCTCTTTGTTTCTCAGGCTGTAAACTAGAGGATTCAGCATAGGGATGATCATGGTGTAGAACACAGATACAATTTTGTCAGTGTCCATTGCATGCTTAGAGCTGGGCTGCAAATACATGAAGATGATAGTTCCATAGAAAATAGAAACTGCAGTGAAGTGGGAGGCACAGGTGGAAAGAGCCTTCTGATACCCTGCTCCTGAATGCATCTTTAATATCGTTATAATAATTATAGTGTAGGATACTAATATTATTATGAGAGCAAAAAAGATAGTGAAGCTGGCTAGACAAATAAGAACCAACTCATTAACATGTCTATCAGAGCAAGAGAGAGCCATGACTGCAGGCATATCGCAGAAAAAATGATGAACCAACCGGGATCCACAGAAGGAGAGACTGAGTGTGTTTCCAGTATAGATACAGGCACTCAAAAAGCCGCAGGCATAGCACCCTGCAATCAGCCTTATACAAAAACCTGTAGTCATGTTACTGGCATAGTGTAGGGGCTTGCACACTGCTGCATAGCGATCATAGGCCATTGAGGCCAACAGATAATTTTCCACAGTAGCAAAAGCTGCAAAAGAAAACATCTGAGCAGCACAGTTGTTGTAAGACATAATCTTGTCTCCTACTAGGAGACCAGCCATGACTTTGGGAGTGATAGCTGAAGAGTAACCAAGATCAACAAGAGAAAGATTACCCAGGAAAAAATACATGGGAGTGTGAAGCCGAGAGTCCAAGAGAATCAACAGGAACATTCCCAAGTTTCCCACCAAGGTGAACGTGTAGATGATGAGGAAGGTGACAAAGAGGGGAAGCTGAAGGCCTTGGGCATCGGTGAGTCCTGTGAGGAAGAACTGTGTTTCTTCTGTCACGTTCTTCATCATTATCATCTGACTGCTTATGAATGCTCTCTGAAAATTAGAAAAAAAAATAATACAATAATAATAAACATGAAATTGATAAGTATAAACATAATATATAGACATGCATTGTGCTAACAATTTCTCTGGAAAGATTTTTTTTTTTACAAAAGTCTGGACTTTAACTGCCTATTTAATGTGTTACCTACAAATTTAACCTCATGCTATTAAATATCAAGAGATCTGATGAAGAACACATTCAATATAAAAGTGGTCTCCATCAGTGGGCAAAGAGTGAAAGACCTTGGAGCACCTTATCCTAAATGGGATGTCCCAAGCAAAACTCCTCCTTACAGTGCTCAAAGGATTATGTAGAAGAGGGTGTGGAAAGACTGGAAGAGTTAGAGAGAATGTATGACTCCAAAGAAACAGCGTCCTCCAGCTTCAGCGAGACTGATATACATGTCAACTCACAGAGGCTAAATCAGCATGCATAAATTCAAGTCAGACGGGCCTCAATATGGAGAGGGGGAAATAGACACATGCTACAACTTGTAACCAAGTAGCTATCTGTAAGTGATGTACACTGGCAAAGATAAAATCATATTTTTCAATACAGTCTTATTGAGTATTTCAACCACACTCCAGAACAGTTACCATAAATAGGAGTAGTTGACCTTTACAAAAGGAACTCCAAGGGTTTCTATAATTTTTGTTAACTAGGGGATAAATTGAGCATTTTTGTCCTTTTGGTTTTTTGTTTAATTGTTTTGGTTTACCCTTTGTATGTTTTTTTAGAGGAAGATAGAAATAGAGAAAACATAAAATTGGGGGGGGGGTAATGATGGGTCCAGAAAGAGCTAAGGGGAGAGAAAAAGATGATCACACTATATTGCATGAAAAATTTAAATTAGAGAGAAAAATGTTTTGTCCGTATGCAAACTAGTTTTTAAACAATTTAATAAATAGACAACAAATAAATATATCTTTCAATTCACTTCTAAACTCAATAAAGCTTGACAATTCCACATTTGCCCCTGCCAAGAACTGATTTCAACAGTTAGAGTGTATTCACTGTCTCCTCTCAATGATAGGAATTTAAAGAAAATGATAAAACAAAGGATCTCTCTGGTGATTTATTCAGGGTCATTTTAACATTTAAACAAGAATCGTAACTTTTTCTTCATTACATATATGTATTATGCTGTCTGTTTATTTTACATCCTTCTATGATAGACAAACATATTTTAAATATACATCATCAACTTATTTGTCAGTATTATTCCTCTCAGTTTTAACATTAGCTTTGCACAGTATATGAGGACATTAAGTAAATTACTCATGGTGAAAATTTCTGTAGGTATATCTCAGTTAGGACTTGTTTGTGGAAACAATGGAAAATAATATTTTCATGTTTCAATAAGTCACAGTTAGTACATTTGTTCCTGAATGACAGAATTAAACTTCTTACTGTATACTCATCATTAACAGGTATCTTGAAAATGAAAATTTGTTTACACAGCTCACTCAATCTGACATTAAATCACCAAAGGAATGTAGCCTAAATGTGATTACAGACACATGCTCTCTTAGGTGCATTCAACAGATTCTCAGTCCTCTGCAGAAAAAAAAGAATTAGATTTAACATGTATCAATGTCCTCGTTGACCATAATTTCTCTCTTCTTCATCAGTAACATCACATTTGCCACATGTTTTACAGATTCTAGCTGTCAGGCTAATTAAGAGACATCAGTGAAGATCTCAAGACAAAGTTAACAATCTAAAAGTATATCAACCTAAAGCTTATCTTTGAATTTAAAAGTATAAGAGTGTAATATTTATCTTTGTGTATTTTATCTCACCATGGTTGAGGGTCCTAGTTAATCCTCTGGTTCGAAGGCTTCGTGGTTAATTATTACCACTGAAATAAAAACATTGAACAACTAAGTAAAATGTGAACTTCTTTCCTTCAAAACCATAGCATAAAATTGTATTTGTGATTCAGAAACTCCTGTATGCAGATCTGGAGCAAATTATATAGACCTAGCAAGCACTGGAGACTTCCCTCAGGAGTGTACCTTCAGTTTCTGCCCCGACATTGTGGAGAAAAAGAATTAAATGACCCATGAGAATCACATTGGTAACTTTAATGTAAACACATTTTTTGCATTAATATTATTAATTGATTTTGAAATTGAAGATTTATAATGGCTCTTTATGCTCATTTGCAGACATTCTATAACATTTTTCAAGAAATAGCATTCTATTCTTAATGATATTTTATTTTGTTTTTAGAGAAAATAAATTCTTCTCTCATACAATACATCCTGA
>NC_022015.1:43986640-43987280 GCF_000317375.1 Microtus ochrogaster | reverse complement strand
GGTTTGTAGGCTGGTTTTCTTTGCTTTATGTTTAAAACCACCTTTGGGTGAGTACATGTGATAATTGTCTTTCTGTGTCTGGGTTACCTCACTCAAAATAATGTTTTCTAGCTCCATCCATTTTCCTATAAAATTCAAGATGTCATTATTTATTTCTGCTGTGTAGTACTCTATTGTGTAAACGTATCAAATTTTCCTTATCCATTATTCTGTCGAGGGGAATTTAGGTTGTTCCCAGATTCTGGCTATGACAAAGAAAGCTGCAATGAACATAGCTGAGCACTTGCCCTTGTGGCACGATTGAGCATCCTTTGGATATATACCCCAAAGTGGTATTACTGGGTCTTGAAAAAGGTTGTTTCCTAATTTTCTGAGAAATCATCACACTGGCATACCCACCAGCAGTGCAGGAGTGTTCTCTTTTCCCCACAACCTTTCCAGCATAAGTAGTCATCAGATTTTTTATCTTGACCATTCTTACAGGTGCAAGATGGAATCTCAGAGTTGTTTTGATTTGCATTTCTCTGATGACTAAGATGTTAAACATTTCCTTAAGTGTCTTTCAGCCATTTTAGATTCCTCTGTTGAGAGTTCTCTGTTTAGGTCTGTACTCCATTTTTTATTTCATTATGTGTTCTTT
>NC_022015.1:43969344-43981471 GCF_000317375.1 Microtus ochrogaster | reverse complement strand
GGCAGTTTGGATGCTCAACTTACTAAACCTGGATGGAGGTTGGCGGTGCTTGGACTTCCCACAGGTCAGGGAACCTAATTGCTCTTCGGGCTGATGAGGGAGGGGGACTTGATTGGGGGAGGGGGAGGGAAATGGGAGGCGGTGGTGGGGAAGAGGCAGTAATCCTTAATAAATAAATAAATTTAAAAAAAAAGACCCGCGGACAAAAGGGAGAACTTGGGGGGCAGGGCGGGGACGAGTAGAACCCAGGACACCCTGCCGCAAAAGGTGAAAGTGTGCATCCTCCCTTTCTGGGGTCCCTGAGGCCGCCCAGTAGGCAGGCACTCACCGCTCTGAGTGGGCAGCCCAGTGTAGGAGTAGAAAACTGTTCCTGAGCAAAGGACCCAGCAGAAAATGCAGGCTTGGGGTAGGGGGTTGTTTGAAAGAAAGGCAGCCCTGCAGAAGGAGCTGGGGGAGGGGGGTCTGTGCTCTCTTTCAGGACAATCCGCCCCTGGATAGTGCACACTCACCCATCCAGATGGAACTCCTCAGCACCTAAACAGGGCCGCATGGTAGCCCAATTATCCGGGGACAAAAGGAAAAATGGAGCAGGCAGGGCGAGATCCAGGAGAGCACAGGCACCCCTGGAGCACAAGCTGAAGGTGCAGGGCTCCCTTACAGGGGACCTTGAGGCCTGCTGGGTAGGCAGGCACTCACTGCTCTGGGTGGGTAGCCTTAGTGTAGGAGCTTAAAACTGTTCTTGAGCACTGTTCCTAGCATACAGCAGGGCAGGGTTGGGGGGGGTGTGCTGGGGGGCTGGGTTATGCGTAAGAAAGACAGCCCTGCAGAAGGAGCTGAGGGAGGGGGATTTGT
Organism: Microtus ochrogaster; assembly: GCF_000317375.1. Lineage (NCBI taxonomy): Eukaryota > Metazoa > Chordata > Mammalia > Rodentia > Cricetidae > Microtus > Microtus ochrogaster. Next base: position 43,980,619 of record NC_022015.1, on the reverse strand, counting down.
GCTCTCTTCAGGGACAATCCGCCCCTGGATAGCACACACTCACCTGTCCAGATGGAACTCCTCAGCACCGAAACATAGACGCCTGGTAGTCCAATGACCTGCGGACAAAAGGGAGAACTTGGGGGGCAGGGCGAGGACTAGTAGAACACAGGACACCTTGCCGCAAAAGCTCTTTTTATTGATTTTTGTATGTCTCTCTGGGTCTATCCATTTCTCTGAGATATCCAGCCTTTTGTTCCTGGATCCAGACCATCTCAAAAATGGGCTTGCTTTCATAGTATAGGCCTCAAGATAGATCTGTCACTGACTGGCCACTCCCATAAGTTCTCTACCTATCTTGCCCCATCACATCTTTCAAGCAAGGATAGATAATAATTTGAAGGCTTTGTAGCTGGGTTTGTGCTCCATTCCCGATTCTAGAATCATTCCCTCATTAAAGAGGATGGCTGGATCAGGCTTTGAATACTCCATTATTAGAAATCCTCACTATGATCACCCTTATAGAACTCTGAGAGTTCTCTACTGGACAAGGTTTCCATATAACTCCCCAAATGTCCTCAAATTCTAGTCATTTCCCTCCATGCTCTGTCACTCCATCCCTCCACACACCTTATCCCTCTTTTGTGCATTCACACCCACCCCCGTTCAGTCACGAAATCTATTCTATTTTCCCCTTCCAAGGAGATCCATGTCTGACACTTGGAGTACTATTTGTTACTTAGCATGTCTGGGTCTGTAGCATATGATTGTTTAACATGATTATCATTGAAGTAATAGGTGATGTCTATTTATAAATGAACACATATAATGTTTATATTTCAGGGTCTTAGTTTCCTCCATCAAGATGATTTTTTTTAGTCCCATCCACTTCCCTGATAATTTCATGATTTCGTTATTTTTTGATAGCTGAGTAATATTCCACTGTGTAAATGTACCACATCTTTATCCATTCATTGATTGTTTTGGGGTTCTGGATATTCAAAAAACTGCTATGTATATAACTGAGCAAGTATCCTTGTGGTATGCTGATGTAACAGAAAAATGTTGAATAAAATGTTTGAATGTGATAATATTGTCAATTAGCATTTTCATAAGCTGGCCTTAAGTTATCATAGACTGTTGAGTAAGATTTCTGTTCTTCCCAGTCCCACAGCCATTCAGTCCCAAAGAAAACACACAGCGGTCTACATTAATCATAATCTGGTTGGCCTTAATAGTCTTAATAGATCCAGGCTTGTTATTAACTCTTATAACTTATATTAGCCCATAATTCATCATTGTGTTATCCATGTGCCTTGGTACCTTTATCAGTGAAGCATCTTCATCTTGCTTCCTCTACAGCTGAGTCTCTAATATAGACTCACTCTTTCGTCATCTCAGCATTCTGTTCTTGTTATCCTGCCTCTACTTCCTGCCTGGTCACCCCACCTATACATCCTGCCTAGTTACTGGCTTATCACAGTTTTATTAAAATACAAGTAACAAATCTTTACAATGTACAAGACCATAGTTCCACAGCAATAGACATACTATTTATGTTTCACTCTTCTAAAGAAGATGTTAACTTTTTCACAAACAGTACACTATTACTGAGCTAAAGAAGCCAAGTCAAGTTCTTGAAGCCAATGTAGAGTAGGAAAATATGATTCAGTGTAGAAGATGAAAGGAATGAATCCAGATGTTTTGTAACCCAAAGAATTACAATCAAAGCTATAAACATTATCTTGACTTTAATACAATCTTTGTGAATGCACGCTTCACCTCCTTATTCCTTAAGCTGTATACCAGAGGGTTCAACATAGGAATGAACATGGTGTAGAAAACAGATGCTATTTTGTCAGTGTCCATGGAGTGACTGGAGCTGGGCTGCAAGTACATGAATATGAGTGTCCCATAGAAAATGGAAACAGCTGTGAAATGGGAGGTACAAGTGGAGAGAGCTTTGCGATATCCTGCAACAGAGTTCATCTTTAGAATGTTAACAAAAATGAACATGTAGGATATTAAGATAAGTATAAGAGCAAAAAAGATATTAAAGCTGGCTAAATAAATAAGAACCACTTCATTGACATGTCGGTCAGAGCAAGATACAATCATGACTGCTAGAACATCACAGAAAAAATGGTGGACCACATTAGACTCACAGAAAGAGAGACTTAATGCATCCACAGTATAAATGGAAGCATTCAGGAAACCAAAGATATAACAGCCAATGATGAGACATGTACACACACTAGTTGTCATGGTGGTGGCATAGTATAGGGGCTTACATACTGCTACATAGCGATCATAGGCCATTGAGACCAAAAAGTAGTTCTCCAAATCAGCAAAGGTTGCAAAAAAGAACATCTGCGAGGCACAAGCATTGTAGGACATGATCTTGTCTCCTGTAAGGAATCCAGCTATGACCTTTGGAGTGACTGTTGATGAATAACAAAAGTCCACAAAGGACAAGTTGCAGAGAAAAATGTACATGGGGGTGTGAAGCCGAGAGTCCAAAAGAATCAACAGAAACATCCCCAGGTTCCCAACCAGGGTGATGGTATAGATGAGGAGAAAAATGATGAAGAGGGGAAGCTGCAAATTTGGGTCATTTGTGATTCCCATGAGGATAAACTGTGTCACTCCTGTCCTGTTCTCCATCAATTATATCTGTTAATCAACAGAAAGCCTGAAACAATTAAACAGAATATAATAAGAGATTGGAGAGCAGTCAAATTCACTGTCTTTCTATTCCAAAAGGCTTAGCACCTGACAGATGATGACTACCTATAACTCCAGTACCAAGGGATCTAAATGATCTTCTCACCTCTGCAAGCAGGACGCAAACGTTGTGCACAAACATATATGAAGAAAAATAATGCATATACATAGAATTCAATCCTTAAGTTTTGTTCCAAGATTTACTTATGTATGTATTTTTATGTACATGAGTGTTCTTTCTGCATGCACATGAGAAAAGGGCATGCACTCACGTTACTGATGGTTATTAGCCAACAAGTGAAAATTGAACACAGGACCTCTCAGAAAGGAGGTAGTGCTCTTATTAGCTGAGCCATCTATCTGGTCATAAGTTAATGTTTAATTTTTAAAAAAAAATCTGTGAGAATGGAGTAATGAAGGAATTGCAATCTGTGGAACTTCATTGATTTTCTACTAAAAATCAAAAGTATATAAATATTTTCACTATATATAGACTGTTTAGTAACTGTGTTAAAATAGTTGATTTTAGTATATCTATGTGCCAGTTAACATTTCCTGGGATCTATAAAACTAAGACTACTGTGCTTCCCTGCCAAAATATACTATAGAAATAGTCTGCTTTCTGTCACTAAGTCTTTGATAAATTATTACATCCATGTAAATTGTGAGACACAAGAGATATAAAATTTATGCATATTTAAATAACCTAATTATTAGTTTCTCTTCTAAATCCAATGAAACTCCTCGCCCACTGCAACCTTATGATCTAAAATAATTAATCTTAATTATAATAAAGAATTATTTTTTATGTTTAATCAGAGTGAACTGAGTGGCATACTGTGTAATAATTTCATCTTGGTCACTATTTACCTGTTCTCACTAGAGATTAAAGAAGTGATTAATACCTAACTGTAGAATGTGTCTACTGAGTATTTAAAGTTATGAATGAAGTAATGAGCTTTAAACATTTTAAGTCTTCTTTCCACGTACATTGTAATGCTTTTAATACAGCACATCAAGGTATATTGATAAGAATACACTAGAAGCAAGAAGTTATGATTAGCTCAAGGACAGGTTTATCCTGAATCAATAGCACTAAATGCTCTACATACTAGATTTGTTGGGCATGCATATATGTTGAGAGAATGTTCCATCTCAGAGGCAGTTTGGAATGAAGAAATATTGCTAACAAAAACTCAAAGAGGTCAAGTTCTTCGAAGAGGTACATACTGAGCTCATCTGATGACTCCTAGTGACCACCTAGCTCCTCTAAACACCATATAGTTATGTACAAAATGAAGACATTAATGAGGTCTACTTGGGATATTATTGGGAGAATGAAGTAGTATAACAAAGGAAAAAATGCTTGTTGCTAAGGACAGTTTGGTGAGTACTGCTGACCTTGTTATCATAGCTATGTGACAATAGCTAGAGGACTTTAGTTCTCGGTAAGTTTAAGTCTTGAGAAGTAATTTTCCAAATTGCCTTTTCTACATTTGGTCCCCAGGGATTGTCTGTGCCTTGTTATCAATCTCAGTTTGATTTTATTCTAAGAATATTAGTGTTGGTCATGTAATCTCATGTGCATCATTGTTTTTAAAAGTTTAATTCTTATAATTCATAATTTTAAATAAAATATTTTTCTTTTCTTAATCTTTAGTTTTTCTTTTCTCAGGATATCTTCCTTCAGCAAGAACAGAGATCCTGGATCCCAAGTTCCTTGATTATAGACTTTGTTTATCTCATAGATATAGTGTTCTTATAGTCTAATAATACTTAAACTATGTTTGACTTGTAATATTTAGAACGATATGAACTCTAACCCTTATTTCCTATCATTATTTTCTTGATCCTTTGGTCACTTTAATTATATATGTATTCACTGAAAAAATTTAGTTCCCAATCTTACCTTATGTAGTAACTTTCATCATTTGCTATATTATCTACAAAAGATCAAAAGATGTGCTTGTCTGGGTGCATGTGTATGTGAATCTGTGTGTGTGTGTGTGTGTGTGTGTGTGTGTGTTTGTATGTGTATGTGTGTGTGTAAAGTAGAACAGGAAGTATGTGTATGTATATAAAGTAGAACAGGAAGTATTGTTTCTTACTTTATTAGGAAAATTTAAAATGCATGAAGTTACATGGTAATCTCAATATTATAAGTTGTATCAGAAACACTCAAGGTACAACAGTTACAAATTTATTTCATCAGTAAGATTGACCTCATGACATGAGGGTTGAAGTGTGGTTGAATGAATATTTATTTATTTCTAACCCTTCACCAGTGAGCAGAAAGATTGTTTTATTTAGTAATATATTATTTGTATTTTAATAAATATATCTTGCCTGAAGACCAGAGGCAAAGCTAAAGCTACTAGAGGTCAGGCAATGGTGACACACACCTTTAATCTCAGAATTGGGGAGACAGAAGCAAATAGATGTATGTGAGTTCAAGGCCACCCTGGGATACACAAAATCAGTGTATAAAAAATCCAGATGGTGGTGGTCTACACGTTTAAGTCCAGTGCTAGTGAGTCATACACATTTAATCCCCGCACTAAAAAGGATAGGAAATGAGAGGACAGATAGCTTTAGTCTGGTCACTCTGTGATTGCCCAGCTTTGGTAGAGGTAAGACTTCTCTAGAGGCCTGTCTGCTTACTTTTCTGGTCTTCAGGCAAAATTTACATATTAAAATATAAATATTATACTATTATAATTCTATTTTCTGGGTTTGCTTTTTTGTGATTTCTTTTATCTCCAAATAAATCAAACATATAGTGAACAAAATAAAGTTACAGGAACCAAATTGCATTTTATACTCTTTCTGAGAATAACTTATTATATAAATCATTAAATCACCTGTAGTATTTTGACGTTCATACCTAGACTCAGAATTACAAAAATAGTTTTAGAATAACTCTTAGCCTTTGACCAGTTTCAGCTCTCAAAATTATTTTTAAACATCTCTTCTCAATAAACTCATCGTTGGTATACACATCCCATTTACTTTCTTAGAAATATACTTCACAGTAGTAGTTTTATGAAATGTAGGCAAGCCAGTTTTAAGTAGAAGAATATTTTGCAGGGAATACTCATTCTAAAATTTTAAAAACTCACTATGCAATATTTCACAAACCCTTTTCCAGAAGCTTGCTCTTAGAAAGTGGTCAGTTTTCAACTCATCTAAAACAAGAGGGAAGCACAGAACTTATGCACAGGTTAAGTTCTGAATTCACCATGCTTTCCTTCTCTCCCCTTGGCAGAATCACTTACCTCCTTATGAGGAATACGTACTACTTCAAAACTATACAAGGTTACTTCTCTCCCATTGTTCACAGGTTGTGTATGTATACAAAAAACTGAACTCTGTAAGAAGACCCAGGAAGAACTTGCCAAATACAATCAATAGGATATTTTCTCTGACTGTTTTACTTCAGCTTGCTTGAAGGCCCATTGCTCATCTTCAGATTAGCTAGAAAAGTTGCATTTTTAACATTGAGTGCATGTGTTAACAATAACTACCATTCAGAAAATAAATGGCATCTAATGGTAATGGCATGCAGCTTTTCCTGTAGTGTGCCACATTGGAACTTCAGAGGCTAGTGCATTGAGATGTAGAGGAAAATATAGATACTCAGAGAGCTCTGGAGAGTTCCCAGAGAGTTTATCTCAGGATCATCACCCAGTCTTCTTAGGGAAAAAGCAATTAATCAGCCTTGGGGAGCAAACTAGTTTCTTTTTCTTAGAAGTTTAATTTACTTCTTAGTGGGCAAATGAAAAAACAAAAGTCATAAATATTAGTGAGATACCTTGCAATGTTTCTATGTGCAATGTTTATTGGAAAATTTAAGTTGCGTTAAGAATGCCTGTCTTCTCAAACACTATTTCTTTGTGGAAAAAAAAAACAAAAAAACAAAAAAAAACCAACTTTCTGAATCCTTCCTTCTAGAGTTTTCCTTTTATTTCTTTCTACATTTTATTTTCATTCATTCTAGTCTAGTATTTCCAAAAGCATAATACATTATTGCTATCTATAGTAAAGGCTTGTGCCCAGTAGTGTACCTCAGGTTCTTGTTTCCAGCTAACTGTACTTTCCTTTAATATTCAATGACCTTTGATGAATCTTTTACATGCTATCCCTTATAGTACTCTAGAGGATGGTGTGTGTCACATTTTACAAATATGTCTACTTATTTCTATTGACCACTAATTAAATATTTTATTTTCTATAATACTTATGTGTTATTTGTGTATTCATTTATTCATTCATTGTGTTTGTGTTTAGAAGGTAGAATTACATGAAGAAATCATCTCTCTCCTTTCCTCATGTGGGTTCCAGGGTTTGAACACAAATCATAAGCTTGAAAACAAGCTCCTTTAACCACTGGTCCTTATCATCAGTGTCTGTGTATTAATTATTTATAATTGAGTTTAATAATTATTTTATAAACTGTAAAACAACCCCCTTTTAGATAGTCAAGTTTGGCTGTTTCTTATTTTGTATGTTAATATTATTCTAGACACTATTTTCTTTGCCAAGAAGATTTTTTTACCTTGAGACAACCACCATATTTTTTATTTGTTTCTTCTTGTTTATCTTTTCTGTGTGATTATTCGTGAAACAAAACAAGAAATAAATTCCACCGATTGCAATAAATGTCATCAAGTGTGTCCCCTATGTTTTCCTCTAGTATTTTTGTAGTTTTTCTCTTTCATTTAAGTCTTTCATTTATTTTGAAGATAGTCTTGCAGCTGGAAAGCTGATGTGTATGCAGTTTTCTTCTTCTTGTGCATATCTGGGTATCCCAATATCATTGTCCCTTGTTCCAGTGAATTTGCTTGGGACATTTTTAAGCATGACTTGGCTATGGATACATGACTTTAATTCTAGAATGTTTGCTTTATTAATTTTGGGACAGGTTGCATTTGATCATGGTAAACATTTTTCTAATATACTTCTTGATTTATGTTCTAATCACCTTGTTGGGGATTTTTTGTATACACTTATGAAAGATATTGAACATCTACTTTCCTATTAGTGATACCCTGTCTTGGTTTTATTTCCCGTTGTTATAACAAAATATTCTAACCAAAGCAACATAAAAGTTAGTTAACTTGGCTCTTAATTCCAGGTTATTGACCATCATTGCTGGGAACTCAAGGCTACAGAAACCTGAAGGATCATCTCCCAGTAATGAAAATTGGGAACAGAGGACAGAGAAAATAATGCTACATGCTAATGCTTTATCCACTTTCTCCACTCTTATAAAATTTAGGATTCCTTTCCCAGAAAAAGATGCCACCCACAGTGCACAGGTCTTTCAATAAATCAAGACAGTCCCCCACAGATATTCATAAGCCAGCCTAATCTAGACAATCCCTCACTCAGACATCATTCACAGGTGACTATAGATTCTGTCAAGTTACTGAAACTAACCACTATTTATTCTTATCTGACTTTGTTAACAAGCTAAAGCTAATTTCATAGGCTATTTTTGAAATAACTTCTTCCTTATCTATAGTATTTTATTTAATAAAAACAGACATTAAAATAGAAAAAAAATACAGTTGTATTAAGTTCCCCTTTTCTTTTTCTCTCCCTCATGATACACCCTAAATTCAAATGATCAAAGACCCAACATAAAAAGATAAGCATTGACTCTGATAGAAGAGAAAGTATGGGTTACCCTTGAACTTGTTGGTCCAGAAGACAATTTCCTGAACAGGACAAAGATTGTGTAGACACTAATTCTAACAATTAATAAATGGGAACTCATGGAACTGAAAAGTTTCAGCATGGCAAACCACACTGTTTTATGATAAAACAGAAACCTAAAGAATGGAAAAAATCTTTACCAGTTCCACACCAGATATATGTCCAGTATACATAATATATAAGGAACTCAACATATTAAAAAAAAACAAGTAATACAGCTAGAATTTGGGTAGATATTTAAACAAAGAACACTTAGTAGAGGAAGTTCAAATGTCTGAGTAACAAATAAATGTTCAATATTTGTACGCCTCAAGGAAATAAAAATTGAAACAATTTAAGATTCTGTTTTAAACCTGTCCAAATGGCTAAGATCAAAAACACAGGTGACAGTGCACACTGGTGAGGATGTGGAATAATTGGAATACACACCTACTGCAGGTGGGAGAGCGAACTACACTCACTTTGCAGTATCTAAGAAAGATGAGAATCTATCGACCTCAAGATCCAGATATACCACCCTTGGGAATAAACCCAAAGCATGCTTCATCCTGTCACAATGACAATTTCTCAACCATGATCATTGCTGCTCTATTAACAATGCAAGGGATTGGAATGATCCTAGATGTTCTTCAACAGAAAAGGGGCTAAAACATTACATATTTACAAAATAGTGCATTACACAACTATTAAAAAAGAAATCATGAAATTTGCAAGAAAATAAGTAAAATTAGAACAAAATATAAGTGAGGTAACATAGATCCAGAAAGATAAATATGGTATGTATTTACTTATATGTGGAAGCTAGCTGATAAATAAAATATAACTAAGCTACAATCCATAGATACAGAGAGGTAAGGTATAGAAGAAGGGACTAGAGAGACACATGTGTCTCCCTGACTTGGAGAAATAAAATATATTTATGAATTGGGTGAGGGCAGAGAAAATGGGAGCAAAAAGGAAAGTTTAGATGGGAACATGGAGGGAAGATGAGTTTGAGACAAATAATTCACAGAGAGACAGCTAAAATTAAGAGGAACTTAAGGGGGTGGCATGAAAAACAAGTGTAGTGGAATTTCTCCTAAAATATGTGAAGGTAGCTATAATGAAGTCCCCAAATAATGGGGCATACAAAGTCACAAACTGCTATTTCTTCTAACCAAATGAAGTTTCTAGTACCAGAACAGGGTGACACCCAATTGAGTTGTTGGCCAAAAAGGTACCATGGAAATCCCCAAACAGCATAGGCTATTGTCAAGATACTGGATTGCTCTCTACACACTGACAGCAAAGACCGGTTGCTGAAGACAACATCCACACAGAACAGAGAACAGGGAGAAGTCAGGCTGGTGCCTACATAGAATCCTCATCCCTAAGTAAGTCCTAGTGTCTTTGGTGCAGGAAGGTACTCTGAAGACTCATGAAAGAGAAATGTCATCACCAACCCAGTCACAAAACCTTTATTCTACAATGGAGTACTCCCTGAAAATATGCAAGTACCCAGAAAGACATTAGTTGGGGCATTCTCATTACTGATTTTCTCCAGGAGTTTTCTTTTGTTCTGATTTTCTTTTGACATATCTTGGTGTAAGTTAAATTAGTCTTAAACCACTAATCCATGGATATCAACATCTTCAGTATTAGGAATTCATGAATTTGCCGTCATATATACTTTTGTTATTAAAGAATTATTTAATACACTTAAAATAAACCATAAAGCTACCACCTACAGGCAAGCATATTTCATCCTAAAAAAAAATTCACATCTTTATCAAAGTGTCATCCCAAATAAAGGACATTTCATGGACTTCTAGGCTTAGAAGTTTTTACTATGTTCTTGTTTTACAAATATTTGCACTGATAGAAAGTAGAAATAAAATGGTGAAAGATGAGCTAGTATATCATTATTTTTCTTGAACTTGATAAGAAAACCCCAGTACTTTCATCGTTTTCATTTAGGTACTATGACTGAATATCTCTGCTTTTCTGCAAGGTATCATGTCATGGTATTGAATTAATTCTTAGTTTTTTTTAAGTGAAGACACAGAAAAGAAACCATAAAATATGACTCTTCAATGACTGGTGGAATGGGTTTGATTGTACATAAAAGATAACAGCCTGAGACATCTAAAAGTGTCCAGAACAGAGACATTGTCTGGGCTACTTGAAAGACAAGGAAGACTAGCAAGAGAGAGAATAGCAGTGGTACTGGGGATATGGGAAGTTGCCTTATATAAAGAACCAGCAAATATCTGTGAGAAGGGAAACCTGAGATTTGCAACAGCCTGAGAGGTAACATAGTAAAGGAGCTGGGCAGGAGAGAAGGACCAGGAAGTCAGAGTGGACTTTGAAACGCATAACAAATATATGCATGTAGGAACTGAAAGAGTCTACAGGTCAGCATAGGCTTTGATATACATCCACATGTATAGAAAAGAGAATTGGCAATTTTGGAAAGCAGAACCCAGTTTTATTGCAGGTGCCCGGGAAATGCTGTTGCCAGGCTTTTACCTGTCCACCAGAAATCCTCCTTTAGGACAGCTTGAGCTGAGCCTAAAATGTCAGCTCTGGAGTTGTGCACTGACATTTGCAGTTTGAGAAATTGGATTTTCTTTTTGAGTGTGAGCTTTTTCAAATGTGATTCAAGAACACCAAGTTTTCTCAGTGAGAAAAGGTGTTGATGGCCAAAGCTGGGAAGCTAAACTTGATCCTTAAACCCTATGTGGTAGGAAGAGAGAGAATTGCCTCCGACAAGCTGTCTCTGACCTTCAAATTAATGATGTGGTTGGCCTCACACACACAAGTGTGTGTACAGACAGGATCATATGCACATACTCACATGCAGATGACAGATTGA
>NC_022015.1:43967931-43969084 GCF_000317375.1 Microtus ochrogaster | reverse complement strand
TAGATAGATGATAAATACATAACAAATCTAATCTGAGTCAGTGAAAAGATATGAAAGAAATGAATCTAGGTATATCATAAATCAAATATGTAAAAACAATATAACAAATGCATTTTGTCCTGAAAGCACTCTTTCTGAATGTGTGATAATTTCATCATTCCTCTGGCTTCATATCAGAGGGTTAAGCATTTGAATGGCCATGATGTAGAACACAGACACAGCTTTTTCCTCATCCATGGCATGACTGGATCTAGGCTGCAAGTACATAAAAATTACAGACCGTCAGAAAATAACAACAACAGGGAAATGGGAGGCACAGGTAAAAATGGCCTTCGGATATCCTGTAGCTCAGTGCATCTTGAGAATTGTGATACAAATTATTGGGCAGGATACTAAGTGACTATGAGGGGAAAAGATAAGAATGCTATGAGAACAAAAAAGGAAAAGGAATCAGATCATATGACTGTCTATCAAAGCAAGAGAGTGCCATCCCTGCAGTCTGATTAATGAAAAAGTGATGGACCACCTCCACCTTACAAATGGAGAGACTGAAAGCGACCCCAGTATGGGTACAGGTATTCAAGAAGCCACAGGTGTAACATCCTGCAACAATCCATGTACACATGGTGGTAGCATAATAGAGGGGATTACACACTGCTACATAGTGATCATATGCCATTGAGACCAGCAAACAATTTTCCACAGAACCAAGGTTAAAAAAAAAAAACTTATGAGAAACCTAGTCATTGTAGGAATTGACCTTGTCTCTTATAAGAATCCCAGTCATGACTGTGTGGGTAATGACTGAAGGGTAACAAAAACCAAACAAGGACAGATTGGAATGCCTAGGCAATACTACATGGGGTGTAGAGTTGAAATACCATGAAAATCACCAAGATCATTGGGGGGTGGGCACAGAAGGGGATCATTCCACCTTGACTGAATGTCAGAGAGCTTACGCCTACTCCTGTGCTTTCAAAGATATTGACAAGTTGTCTGACTTAAGGAGTGGCTACAAACAAACCTAGGCTGTGGTTACTTGATGTTTTAGCTATTACGATGCTGTGAATTGAACTCAGAACCTCTGAAAGAGCAGGTATTTCTCTTAAGAGCTGAACCATCTCTTCAGTCTTAATGTTTTTTTTAAAAAAAA
>NC_022015.1:43964544-43967831 GCF_000317375.1 Microtus ochrogaster | reverse complement strand
AGAGAGAGAGAGAGAGAGAGAGAGAGAGAGAGAGAGAGAGTTTAGTAACTATGTAAAAATGGTTTATTTTAATACGTCATTGTGCCAGTTAACTTTTCCTGGGCTTTATAAAACTAACAAAACCGTTTTAATTTAATTAAAATTAAATTAAAATTGAAATCTGTATTCATAGACAAGTCATGCTTAAAAATATCCCAAGAGAATGCACTGGAACAAGGAACTGTCTTCAGTAAATGTTACTGGGAGACCCAGATATCCACATGAAGAAAAACACTGCATAACCTTCAATGTCTCAGATATAGGACTATCTTCAAAATAAAAGAATTATTTAGATAATAGACAAAAATTATGAAAATACTACTAGAAATACAGGGAAGACAACTGAGGATATTGCATTGCAATATGTCTAATTTTTTTCTTATAGTCTCACAGAAAACATAACATGCAGAAACAAACAAAAATATGATAGTCTTGAGGATTAAAAATACTGCCTGGCAAAGAAAATAGTGTATAAAATAAAAGAAAAAATACAAAATAGGAAACATAGTCAAAATTGTCTATTTCAAATGGAATTAATTTCCAGATTATAAAAATAATTATATAACTCAATAATAAAGAATTAACAAATGGGGACTATTGATATAGAATAGTGGTTAAGGGAGTTTTTATCCCAAGTCTTATGGGTCTGTGTTTAAATCTAGGGACCTATGTGTAGAAAGGAAAGAACTGGTTTCTTCAAGTTATTCTTCCTATAACATATATGCACAGCATAAATGAGTAGATGAACACAAAAATAACAGAAAAATGCAACAAAATTTTAACATTTAATTTGTTGTAAATAGGAATAAATAGATTTATTTGTAAAATGTGATATACAACATTCTGTAGAATATTATAAAGGATAGCACATAAAAATGATTAAGGATCATTAGATATTATGCCAGGAACAAAGAGCTGAGGTGCACTATTGGGCACAAGGGTTACTGTAGAAAACAATAATGTATTATGTTTTGAAAATGCTGAAAGGAATGAAAAGAATATTCTAGAAGAAATGAAAATGCTAGAGGGAGAATTTTTACAGTTTTTACCACAAACAAATAGTGTTTGAGAAGACAGGCCTTCTTAACCAGACTTGAACATTTATGATAAACATTATTTACTGAAACTTTGCTTGGTACTTCATTAAGATGTATGACTTTTGTGTTTTCATTTACCCATTAAGAAATAAATTAAACTTCTACGATACAGAAACTAGCCTGCTCCCCAAGGTTGATTAATTGCTTTTTCCCTAAGAAAACTGGATGATGATCTTCAGATAAACTCTGGGGGAACTCCCCAGAGCTCTCTGGGTGTCTATATTTCTCTCTACATCCCCATGCGCTAGCCTCTGAAATCCCAATATGGCACACTAGGAGAAGCATGCCATTAGATTCTATTTATTTTCTGAGTGGCAGTCATTGTTAATACATGCATTTATTGCTAATATTTGCAGTTTTTCTAATTACCCTGAAGATAAGCTATCGGTCTTCAAGCAAACTGAGGTAAAACAGTCAAAGAAAAAAATCTCATTGACTGCTTGTATTTGGAAAGTTCTTCATAGGTTTCCTTAAAACTTCTGTTTTTTTATATACAGACAGAACCTGTGAACTATAGGAGAGAAGTAATCTTAATCTGGCTTTTATGTACGTTTTCCTAATAAGCAGGTAAGTGACTCCTCCAAGGGAAGAGGAGTAATTCATAGTGAATTCATAACTTGATCTGTGCATAAGTTCTGTCCTTCCCTCTTGCTTTAGATGAGTTGGAAACTGATCACTTTCTAATAGCAAGCACCTGGAAAAGGGTTTGTGAAATATTGCATAGTGAGTTTTTAAACTTGTGGAATAAGTATTCCCTGTAAAATATTCCTCTACTTAAAACTGGCTGCCTATGTTTCATAAACATACTACTGTAAAATATAATTCCCAGAAAGTAAGTAGGATGTGTATACCAACTATGAGTTTATTGAGAACAGATATTTAAAAACCATTTTGAGAGTTAAAACAGTTTAAAGGCTAAGTGCTTTTCTAAAACTAGTTTTGAGATTCTGAGACTAGGTGTAGATGTCAACATATTACAGGAGATTTAATGATTCATATAGTAAGTTATTTAATCAGAAAGAATATAAACTGTAATTTGTTTGTTTTAACTTTATCTTGTCCACTATAGGTTTGATTTACTTGGAGGTAAAAATAATCACAAAAAACATAATCCAAGAAGACAAGTAATCTTTCTTTACACTGATGAAGGGTTAGAAAGAAATTAATATTCAATCAACCATATTTCAACGCATATGCTATGAGATCAGGATTGCCGTTGAATGGAATCTGCAACTCTTGCACCCTGAGTGTTTCTCATACTACTTAAAAAATGAGATTAGCATGTGACTTCATAAATCTTGTTTCCTACTAATAAGGTAATAAATAATACTTTCTGTTCTACTTTACACAGACACACACAAAATAAACCCACTCCTTTTGTAGATAATATAGTATAATGATGAAAGTCATTATAAGGTAAGATTGGGAACTAAAATATTTTAAATATATAAAATATTTTGGTTACAAAAAATGTAACCAAATGTTACATAATGATAGTTGATAACAGTTATAGAAGATAACCTTCCAAATATGCCAAGCTAAACAAGCAAGTTTAAGAATCATTAGACTATAACACTATATTTATGAGATAAACAAAGACCATAAACTAGGGACCTGGGTTCCAGGGTCTCTGTTCTTTCTGAAAGATATTCTATAGAGAAAAGTAAAACCAAAAGTTAAAAAAGGAGCGATATTTTATCTACACTTATGGATTACAAAAATTAAAATTTGAAAACAATGATGAGCATGAGATTTTATGATTAGCATTGATATTCCTAAAGTAAAAAAACCCAAGAATCATGACAAAGCACAAACAATCACTGAGCCAAAATGCAGCAAACACAATTTGAAGAAAGAATTCACAAGATTAAACTTATCCGAAAATAAAACCCTATATGTTGTTGTTACATTTTAATGACAACATAAAAAATAATGTTCACTTAAATATGCCTAAGAACCACCATTTCTTGCCTTTAATACATTAGTATCTTTGCAAAACCATACCCCAAGTAGTTTGCATCACTGACATCATTTTGTAGATGGTTATATGCTGTTTAGAAGAGTTAGATGCATCTTTATAGTCAGTGGATGATTGAAGGAAATCACAGTTGTGTTAGTTCTACAGAGCCCAAAAAGATTAACTGGTACAAT
>NC_022015.1:43958670-43964309 GCF_000317375.1 Microtus ochrogaster | reverse complement strand
ACCTGCTCTTTCAGAGATTCCAAGTTCAATTCCCAGCAACCATTTGTTGGTACATAACCGTGAATGTATGTCGTCATGAGACATATATGTCTCATATATGTCATCTTCTCATATATATGAAGACCTAACACTCATGTACATAAAATATATCCTTAAATAAATATTGGAAAAGAACTTAAGAAATGAATGTGTAGCATTCCAGTGGTGCCTCAGCTGAGGGTCCAGATGACAACTAACATCTATGACAAGACGCACCCATGGCAAGGCTTCAGATGTCACAGCTCCCAGGCTTCCAGCTGATGTCAGCTCAAGAGAGACAGTCAGTCCTCACCTGTCCTCAATGAAGCTTTAGGAACAAGTACAACTGTATTCTTTTTATTCTTTTTTTTTTTTTTTTTTTTTTTGGTTTTTCGAGACAGGGTTTCTCTGTAGCTTTGGTGCCTGTCCCGGAATAGCTCTGTAGACCAGGCTGGCCTCGAACTCCCAGAGATCTACCTGCTTCTGCCTCCAAGTGCTGGGATTAAAGGCGTGCGTCACCACCGCCCAGCACAACTGTATTCTTTATCTCAAAACTGGCTTCTACAGTGATTTGTTACATGATAATATATAACGTGAATAATTATTAATACAGAAAATCATAGATGTGTACCTACATATGTCAATGAAAAGCTCCATGCCTATAGACTCATCATTTATAAATGTCGATTGATTAAATGGTTTAATAAATAAAAAGGAAACGAATTCTATGTGCATAATGCTTTGCCTACATGTATGTCTGTGTACAACATTTGTCTCATAAGTGCAGAGGCCAGAAGATGGTGTTAGATCCATTGGTCCTAGAGTTATAGACAGTTGTGAGCTGACATGAAGTTGCTGAGCCCTTCAGAATAGAAAACCATTGCTTCTGACAACTGACCTATCTCAGCAACCCCTTATAGTACTTTCTTTTTCACTTGTTTAAGTCGTTCTTTTTATTAACAGACATAATTGATGGAGAACAGGACAGGAGTGACACAGTTTATCCTCATGGGAATCACAAATGACCCACATCTGCAGCTTCCCCTCTTCATCACCTTCCTCCTCATCTATACCATCACCCTGGTGGGGAACCTGGGCATGTTTCTGTTGATTCTTTTGGACTCTCGGCTTCACACCCCCATGTACATTTTTCTCTGCAACTTGTCCTTTGTGGACTTTTGTTACTCATCAACAGTCACTCCAAAGGTCATAGCTGGATTCCTTACAGGAGACAAGATCATGTCCTACAATGCTTGTGCCTCGCAGATGTTCTTTTTTGCAAACTTTGCCAATGTGGAGAACTACCTTTTGGTCACAATGGCATATGACCGCTATGTAGCAGTATGTAAGCCCCTACACTATGCCACAACCATGACAACTAGTGTGTGTACATGTCTCATCATTGGCTGTTATATCTGTGGTTTCCTGAATGCTTCCATCTATACTGTGGATGCATTAAGTCTCTCTTTCTATGAGTCTAATGTGGTCCACCATTTTTTCTGTGATGTTCTAGCAGTCATGATTGTATCTTGCTCTGACCGACATGTCAATGAAGTGATTCTTATTTATTTAGCCAGCTTTAATATCTTTTTTGCTCTAATACTTATCTTAATATCCTACATGTTCATTTTTATAAACATTCTAAAGATGAACTCTGTTGCAGGATATCGCAAAGCTCTCTCTACTTGTGCCTCCCATTTCACAGCTGTTTCCATTTTCTATGGTACAATCATATTCATGTACTTACAGCCCAGATCCAGTCACTCCATGGACACTGACAAAATAGCATCTGTGTTCTACACCATGGTCATTCCCATGTTGAACCCTCTGGTCTACAGCTTAAGGAATAAGGAGGTGAAGCGTGCATTCACAAAGATCGTATTAAAGTCAAGATAATGTTTACAGCCTTGATTATTAACTTTTGGGTTACACAGAACCTAGAGTCATTCATTCCTTTCTTCTTAAGTCTACACTGACTCACATTTTTCTACCCTACTGAGGCTTGACAAACTGGAAGTCTCATCTTCACCTCAGCAAGAGTGTGTTGTTTATGAAAATATTAACATCTTGTTTAGAAGAGTAAAACTTAAATAAATTGTCTTTTATAACTTTAGGCCAGCTTGTAAAAAAATAATTGACTATATTATCATATTCAATCAATTTTGTGCAATATTTTTCTGTTATATCAGCACAAATGCTGTAATTAGGTACATAAAGAAACCCATTGAAGATAAGACACAGTCATAGGTTTCTTTTCAAGACTTATACAAATTCATGCCAGAAAAAAATTCTACAAGACAATGTAACATAAATTTGCTCTCTGCTTTTGTGTTCATTTAATTGTGCTCAAACCCTAATGACTGTGGTAAACAATTAAATTTGTTTAATTACTTGAATATATAGTTGTGTTTAAAAAGTGCTAAGCAATATAGCAAGTCTATATTACGTTGGCAGACTGATATAGCAATTTTCAACATCCAAGCAATCAAAAACCTGAATATTGAAACATTGCTATTGTGTTACAGGTTGTATGAAAAGTTTTCACAAAGCAGAACATATTAAAAGAGAATTTTGAGTCAAAGACAGCACTATAAATGGCCAATTTTATTTTCATCTTGGTAATTTTGTTATGTTGTGACAGGATAAGGGAAAGAAAAATTTTATTTGAAAACAGACTTTCATGAAATGAAAATGTAACTACCAAGCAAGAATTTGAGGCAGACTGGGTCACAGCTAATTGCAGAAGCAGCCATCAGTGTGTTCAGAAGAAGCAGGAGCACACTGGACAGAACAGAACCTCATTGATATAACGGCAGAAAAATAAAACAATATGAGGTAGAAGGGTAACTCTCTTGTGCAGCTAGAAGCCTCCTTGCTGGTCTCCATGTAAATCAAATTAGCACAAAACTGTACCGTTTTTCTATCCAAATATAATGTGAAAGCTGTCTTGGACAAGGTCAACAACCACAATTTATTGTCTTCTGCACCATGCTGTTGGCTTCTCAATCTAATACCTCAACCTCCTATGATTACACTGTTGAATTTTCAGTGATCAGTGAAGGTGAGTTAGGACCAAAGAATTCTAAATAGTGAAGAGACCAAAACTGTCTCTGCATGCTATAGCTGATGACTATCTGACAATATCTTCCAGAATGCATTGAGATGAAGTTGCTGCCATCACCCCAGTTATCCCAACATATCTACTATACATAGGGATATTCTAATCTTTTACATAGCGATCAACCATTTATCCATTCAGTTTTTATCATTAATGAAATACATTAAAAGTATATACAAAAGAAAGTATGAGAATAATTTTCTTCTTTTTTTTTTTGGTTTTTCAAGACAGGGTTTCTCTGTAGCTTTGGTCCCAGAACTAGCTCTTGTAGACCAGGCTGGCCTCGAACTCCCAGAGATCCACCTGCTTCTGCCTCCCAAGTGCTGGGATTAAAGGCGTGCGCCACCACTGCCTGGCCGGGAATAATTTTCTTAAAGTTTGAGAGAAAACAAGAACACAAGCAACTTTCAAATACAGCAGATGATGTTATGAACAATATGGAGAAAAGGGAAAAAATACAGTTTTGAGTTACATAAAAGAAATTTATTATGTTCAGCAATGATGATCCTTAGGCTGCTGTTTGAAGGAAGAGTATAAAGGACATGGATAAAGTACAAGGAATTTCAGATTTTCTGAAAACTTATGATTAGGTAAATATTAAATATATAGATAAAGAAAAAGGGTAATACATTTAGTGCCAAGACACAGTGTTTATTTTAGAGTATATTCTGTTAATAAAGGACAAAAGATTGTTCCAGGAACACATTCTTAGAAATTGAAACAAAACTCTGTAGCTGAAATAATGCTGAATTCTGACAAAGGCAAGCATATCATCATATATTATATTATATAAATTCTGTTTGGTCTCTGATAATTGGGAATCAGCATGGTTGAAACAGTCATGAACCCAAAGAAAAGAATGATATCTCATACCTGAGTAATATGAATAAACTATTCAATATATTATGCATTGTTGTTTACACAAAAGGGGTAATCACAAAATTCTAACATTGCTGTGGGTATAACATGGAGTAGACATCTAAATTGTCTGTGTAGAGCAGTCCTTGGAAACTGAGCAATAGAGAAGGTGAACATAGAGGAGAATTAGGTCATCCACACATCATTTTTATCAAGTAACTAAAACTTTCCATATCTGTTTATGGAATAAAAGAATTCAAATGTGGGTAGGGGATCGATCAACAATCTTTAAATTCTAGCACATGTAACCTCTATAATTACTACATTGAATCTGATTTGGGGAAAGTTCAATTTTCTAAGCAATCTGAGAGCATGGATTATTGCTCAGCAAAGGAATATGACAGCAATTATGTTTTCCTATTTTAATTTCACTTCTTTATCATCATGTTTCTCTTTTCCCTTAGCTATGGACTGTTTCATGTTTGAAAAATGGCACTGATCGAGATTAGGAGAAAAGAAACAGAGTTCCTCCTTCTGGAACTCACTGATGACCCAGGCCTACAGATTCCCCATTTCATCACCTTACTCCTCACCTACACCATCACAAAGGTTAGGAATCTGGAGATGGCTATCATTGCTACATGTTGGGGGTGACATCTATCGGGGTTTATCCTAGAAGGTGTTCACACATTCCAAAGTAAAGTCATGTGGATTAGAAAAATAGGAACAGAGATATGAAGGAAATGCAGAGACAGGATATACCTGGGAGGGTTATCCAGTGAATACTGAATATGCCCACATTTATTTTCCACATGCTTATATACTACAATTCAATAAAGGGGAAAGAGATGCAGGTCGGCCCCTCTAAAACTGCCACCCCATGATCAGACCCTGCAAGCAACAAGTCCTACTCTCTTATTCTCAATTACCTCACTGGAATTCTGAAACACAGGCTGGAACTACACAGAAAAGACCAAGATGTGAGTGACTACCCACTCAGTGGGGCACCCCACTCTCTAGGCATTTTATACTGATGCAGAACCCAGGGATCCTCCCCAACTAGTCAGTTAGCAGGGAAGCTTTCAGCAGGTAGGCTTCACCAGCAGACCCACCCGGCATTGATTGGACCCTGAAATCTGCAAGACCAACTCTGCCTCTAAACATTCCTATCCCCAGCTGGTGTGGGAGAAATGTCTGTATTCTGTCAATCATATTTTAAATAAACACTGATTGGCCAGACAGGAAGTAGAGGTGGGTCAACCAGACAGGAAGTAGAGGCGGGTCAACCAGATAGGAAGTAGAGGCAGGGCGATGAGAACAGGAGAATTCTAGGAAGAAGGAAGCCCATTCCTCCCATTCCAGCACAGACCACAGAGAAGCAAGATGCAACCTGCCCGGCTGAAAGGTATTGAGCCATGTGGCTAACATAGACAAGAATAATGGGTTAATATAAGCTACAAGAGTTAATAAGAAGACTGAGCTAATGGGCCAATCAGTTTATAACCTATTGTAGACACTCTGTGTGACTTTCTTTGGGGATTGCTGGCTGTGGGGTACTGGGTGGGATGGAAACCCCAACAAGCCAGCCCTCTTGATACACCCAGCAACCTCCAAGAAACTCTGATACAAAGACTATGACTACACA
>NC_022015.1:43957076-43958570 GCF_000317375.1 Microtus ochrogaster | reverse complement strand
AGGAAGTAGAGGCAGGGCGATGAGAACAGGAGAATTTTAGGAAGAAGGAAGCCCATTCCTCCCATTCCAGCACAGACCACAGAGGAGCAAGATGCAACCTTCCTGGCTGAAAGGTATTGAGCCATGTGGCTAACATAGATAAGAATAATGGGTTAATATAAGCTGCAAGAGTTAATAAGAAGACTGAGCTAATGGGCCAATCAGTTTATAACCTATTGTAGACTTTCTGTGTGATTTTCTTTGGGGCTTGCTGGTTGTGGGGTACTGGGAAGGATGGAAACCCCAACAAGCCAGCCCTCTTGATACACCCAGCAACCTCCAAGAAACTCTGATACAAAGACTATGACTACACAGAGAGGTTCAAGAGAGAAATTTTGAAGCTCAGGCTATGACTGCCCAAAGTGGACCAAGAGAGCATACCAAGAGAGTCAACCAAGAGAGTGAGCCAAGGGAGACCTTTGCAGCTCTCTGAAATGCAGATGGTGACAGTACTGAGCAGATGAATAACATTTCCTAAAGACACAAACAGCAACTGCAAGGATTGGACAAAGAGGCAAAAACACTGCTGATACCAAACGAAGGAAGAAATGGTAAGGTGCCAATGCAAAAATTTATTTAATAACCTAAAAAGCAACTTGGTCACACCAGAAGAAAGACCTGATCATCTTAACCCAGAGGAAACAGAGGGAAATGATTTTAAATATAACTTTATAAGGATGATGGAGCATTTTGAAGAAAAAATGACAAATTTCCTTTAAGAAGTGGAGGAAAAACAAACAAACAAATGTAAGAAATCACTAAATCTCTTAAAGAAAACCAAAAAATAAATAAATAAATCAAGCAGGTAAAGCAAATAGTTCAAACAGTTCAAAGCAATAAACAGTTGGAGGCAATAAAGAAAACACAAATTCAGCAAATTCTGCAAGTAGAAAATCTGGGTAAAAAAAATAGGAACTACAGAGGCAAGCATAACCAACAAACAAAAGAGATAGAAGAGAGAATTTCAGATATTGATGTTACTATAGAGAAAATAGATTGATTGATCAAAGAAAACATTAAATCCAGGAAATTCTTAGCATAAAACATCAAGGAAATCTGGGACACCATGAAAAGACCAAACCTAAGGATAATAGGGATAAAAGAAGGTGAAGATATCTAACTCAAATGCAGAGAAAATATATTCTACTAAATCATAGAAGAAACAGAAACTGAATCCAGCAACTGAGAGAGACAGAGCATGCAAACATTACAGCTGGATTTATAGTAAAGAGAACATGCCCAGGTGGGCTATTTCTTTAAAGGCTATTGTTCGCAAGAGTTCCCACAGCACATCCTTCTTTTGTCTAAATAAGAGAGTTCTAAACCTAATACAAAGGCAACCTACGGACTGGGAGAAGATCTTTACCAACCCCTCAACAGACAAAGGTCTGATCTCCAAAATATATAGAGAACTCAGGAAACTAGACTTTAAAATGCTAATTAACCCAATTAAAA
>NC_022015.1:43954802-43956226 GCF_000317375.1 Microtus ochrogaster | reverse complement strand
AATATTAAGCAAGAAAATAAGCTAAATGTTTCAATAATTATCCCATCCTAAGGAGTCTAAGTCTCCTATTAGAAATGGCTTGGCAATGTCATAAGAGAAAAGTAACTATGACTATCTAGTCTTCAACATCATCAAAGACCAGAGAAGGGAAATAATATTACTTGAGTAAACAGGAAGTACAATCAAGCAACTTTCAAAATGTGCAGTAAGTGACAGAGATAACTAGCTACCTGGGCATTCACCCACAGTTGCATTTGCAATATTGGAGCAACCAGTCTTGGCTAAGGCCTAGAGTAACTGACAGACCATTTTCAGAGGCAGGAAAAATTTCAAAATCGTCCTCTGTCTTACCCTGTCTTGGCAAGGTTTGGAGTCATTTTTTGTTTTGTATCCTGCATTTCTTATCCACACACCATGCACTTTGCCAGTACTCAAGGCATGGGCTATTTTTTGCCCAAAGGCCAGTTTTGCCAAGATAAAAACAAGCTTCAAGTAGAGTAGAGTGTTCATGGCCAGCATTCTCTCAGGAATAGAATGGCGCTGCCAGAAGCAATCATGCCTCATATCAACAGAACCCAAAGTAATTTAAATGTTGTATTCTACAATTCTTTGAAGTAGCTGAAGATTACCTACCTATGCAGAATACAATCTTTATGTATCTAAGGAACCTAATTAGTCTAACTATAAGTATGACAAACATGGATGAATATTGACCTATAATACTTTATACCTGTATAACTTAAAGACTAAGACTTAATATTAGAATATTAAACAATCTTTAAATAGCAGTGCAGTAAACAAGGACAATGGCCTCAAAATGTAAACAATGAATAAGTATCTTGATTAGAGTTGGATAAAGCAATATAATAAATATATCCTAAATTATATAATTATACAAAATATCTTAGAGGTAAAACATGTATGCATACAATATGATAAAATTACTTTTCATAGGTGTACAAATATTGTAAGCAGAAATAGAAGCATATTCAATACAACAATTTGAATTTGTATCAATATACAGGAATATATACTAATGTAAATTTTCTATAAATAATACCTCACAAATAGTCACTCTTTTACTCACTATCATTATTAGTGTGAGTAACCTCAAACTAATCTAACAATTATCCCATTCAATTCCTTTTTTTTCAAGTGAGATCCCTGAGCCTACAAAACTTCCACCCCTACCCCAAACGCTATATCAGTTATAATCAACCCATAATTGATGTCCCTAACCCTGAGAACAAACTTTTTCGGGAGAAGAGCCATCATCTTCTAAAATTACTTCCACATGTGATGCCCTGTTGTAATAGGAGCGGCGGGGCTGCGTCCCCAGCACCCCAGCTGCTTGGCTTGCTTATGCCCCGAAATAATTACACGGACACTGTATTCTTTTAAACACTGCTTGGCCCACTAGCTCT
>NC_022015.1:43954113-43954702 GCF_000317375.1 Microtus ochrogaster | reverse complement strand
TCTGAGACTGAGCGTGCAGCACAGAAACTCTTTTCATCCAAGTTATAACCAAATCTGACATGCAGAGCACTGTGCAGTCTGAAAACACTGTCTCTGTATGTCAGCAGGAATTCGCCATGCTCTTGCTGCCTGCCTAAGCCTGATTCTGCAGTCTGCCCAAGTGCAGGCGGGCAGCGCTGAGCCATCGGCAAGGTCTCAGAACACTCTTCTTCCGATCCCAAGCGGGAACACCAACATCCAGTACCATAAAAGCCTTTGAAATGCTTTAAAGGCAGAGTTTGCACTGGCGGCACAGTTCCAAGAAGCCGCACTTTAAAATGATGCAGCTTTTTTCTGCTGCTGTTGCCGAATCAGGAAATCTCTCTACAGCATGCCACCAACAAACAGCAAAAATCTGCGTTGAACTCTGTTTTTTCTCTGTTTAAAATTAAGCTCTCTCAGGTTTTACGTGGAGTTTGTTACCACGGTGGGTTCCACTCTGTTGTAGTAAGAGTGGCAGGGCTGCATCCCCAGCACCTCGGCCACCTGCTTGGCTAGCTTATACCCGGAAATAATTACACGGAAACTGTATTCTTTTAAACACTGCCTG
>NC_022015.1:43952279-43952868 GCF_000317375.1 Microtus ochrogaster | reverse complement strand
TACATTCATCCAACAGTGTGGTCTTTTATGTCTGAATCTGATTTATTGTGAATCTGTAACATTTTTTTACTATCCAGGAGCATTTCTTAAAACTTAAGTTGCACCATGTGCAGGTAATATGGTACCGTCTGTGTCCTGCCCAGTCGAAACCTTAACTGCACTGTTATTACAGTAATTACGGTAGTTCCTGCAGACCAGCACAGTTCAGCATGGAGCAGTCGCTCCTGCCTCAGATCCATTTGGTGCCCCCAAGCTGAGCACAGTTCCAAGCACACAGCAAGTCCACATTGGCTCTGCAGTCAGCAGTTTAATTCTGAGACTGAGCGTGCAGCATAGAAACTCTTTTCATCCAAGTTACAGCAAAATCTGACACACAGAGCACTGCAGAATCTAAAAACACATCTCTGTTTGGTGGCAGGAATCTGCCATGCTCTTCCACCTGCCTAAGCCTGATACTGCAGTCCGCCCGGGTGCAGGCGGGTAGCGCCAAGCCATTGGCACGGTCTCAGAGCACTCTCCTTCCGATCCCAAGCAGAAACACAAATATCCAGTCCCATAAAAGCCATTGAAATGCTTTAAAGCCAGAGTT
>NC_022015.1:43939776-43952179 GCF_000317375.1 Microtus ochrogaster | reverse complement strand
ATATAATTTGAATTTGTATCAATATACAGGAATATATACTAATGTAAATTTTCTATAAATAATAGCTCACAAATAGTCACTCTTTTACTCACTATCATTATTAGTGCGAGTAACCTCACACTAATCTACCTATTATCCCATTCAATTCCTTTTTTTTTTAGTGAGATCCCTGAGCCCACAAAACTTCCACCCCTACCCCAAACCTTATACCAGTTATAATCAAACCATAATTGATGTCCCTCACCCTGAGAACAAACTTTTTTGGGAGAAGAGCCATCATCTTCTAAAATTACTTCCACATGTGATGCCCAGATGTTATGGGATCCTGTAAAACTAAAATGATGGTTATATTTCAAGATTACTGTCTGGCATGATTGCAAATTGTCTCTGAGTAGTCAATAGGGATTTTCTGAATTTCTTATTTGGAGTTCTGGCCATAACGTTGTAAGAAGTTGCACCATTTCAGCTAACCAAGTTGGAACTATCCAGAGGATATTATGTCTCACCTTCTAAATCTCAACTCTCCTTTCTCAAAATCACCTATCTTGGATTCACTCTCTCACCCCAACCAATAAACACTTCACTTATGCTGACTTGACCATCTGTGTTTCTTAATTCTACCCTCAACAATATCTAAAATGTTATCATTTTGGGGTAGGGCTAATTTCTCCCACTCCTGGGTCACTGGATACTTACTTGTACTATAACCTCTATACTACGTTGCTTGTAGATCTCCCAATGAGCATCTTCCTCCCATTAACAATATTTAAAACCGAAAATGCTCTCAAGTCCCAGCACAGCACTTCCCTCATTGAATTAGACATTTCCATCTATACACTTCACAAAAAGGTTATTCCCTAGCAGTATTAGAACATTTTCTATGACCACCCATTGACCCTATCACTTACCTCTCCAAAATTCTAGACAACACCATCTGCAGATGTTCTCCCTGTCTACATGCTATTGTCATAGCCTCTTTGCTAATTTCTAAATTAACTCTGAGATCCCCTCTTTTACAATATATTCCCATGACCCTTTGTTATGACTCCTAACTTTCAAAGGAATCTAATCATTTCCACCATCTCAGAATCTATCCCCCTAAACTTCTCTTATCAAAAACTTTATTACTCACATTTCTTACCCGTCCTCCCCTCAATCACTCCATGCTTATTTCTTTACCCTAATATTTCACAGACTGTTCTATTGGGCAAGAAACTGTCCTTGTCTCAATTGCTAACAGGAAGTATGCTGTTTAATTCACAGAAACAGAATACAAAGAAAAGCAACTGTCAAAATTTGCCAAGACAGGGTAGGACAGTCTTTTACATTTTCCTTCTTCTGAATATAGTCTGACAGATATTTTAGGGCTTTAAGACAAAGTTGGATGCCCAAAAATTATGGAAAAACCTTGACTGACTCTCCAGGCAGTCAGTTCTTTCTGTCATTCTTTGCATTTTTTGAAGTCTTTTGTTTGTACTTTCTGCTTATTCATATAATATTATTTTCATTCTCAGGCCATTTATGGAGTTGAAAACTAGATAATTTTAGTTACAGATTGCTGTAGGAAATTCTACAGCTAGTAGCCTTTAAGTTACCTGCCCACTTGGGTGTGGCATCTTGTACTATAAATGCTAATGTAAAGCATGAGCTCTCTCTCTCTTCCAGCTGCTGGATTTGGTTCCTGCTTCCAATTTGTACAGAGGACTGTAATCTGTGAGTCTACAGCTAAATAAATAACCCTTTATTATACTCAATTATGAGTTAGTGTGGGATTTATTTTTAGCTATTTTCATGGTACTAAGGGATTTTAAAGAACCTATTAATATAGTTACTGATTCACAATATGAAGAAAGAGTTGTCTTGCATATTGAAACTGCTGAATTTATCACATGATACAGAACTGACTTCACTATTTATACATGTTCAAGATATAATCAGAAATTGCCTTTTCCAATATACATAACACACATTTAATCCCATATGGGGTCTGCCAGGTCATCTAGCACAAGGTAATGCTGAAATTGATTGATTATTGGTTGAAAGTGTGTTGAAGTCTACAGAATTTTATAAGAAGTAGCATGTCAATATCAGAGGTTTAAAGAGGTTTAAATAGAAATTACATGGCTACAAGCTAAGGAGATTATCAATACATTTCCTACTTTATCTTTCTGTAACCAAACACCACTACCTGCAGTGAGTAACCAAAAAGATATTCAAAGAAATTAAATCTAGCAAATGGATGTGTTCCACTTCACAAAATTTGGAAAATTAAAATATGTACACCACATCATTGTCACTTATTCAGGTTTTCAATGGGCAAATGCTTTGAGCTCAGAAAAGGCTTATTCAGTAATCACGCATTTATTAGAAGTTATGTCCATCATTGGTATACCTGCACAAATAAAAAGAAATAATGGTCCAGCCTATGTCTCTAAGAAAATGAAACAGTTTATTTGTTGTAGACTCAATGACTTTCAAAGATTGTTAGGAGACATTTCCAGTCTATGGCCAGCTGTTGGGATAACACCTGATCTAATAATTCTTTTAAACAAAACCTCAGATGGTGATAAAGACTTGAATAGTCCCAGAGACCATGCTAGTGTCCTAGGGCCATGCTTCTACCAGGGCATTACTGACCTGGGTGGTCTGTATTGCCAATGAGGCCATTATGACATACATGCCAGAGCTGTTGCCAAGGGCCATGTCTGGGTCCATGGTCCTACTAAAACTGGAGTCTGTGCTGATCTTCATGGTCCAAGATAGTACAAAGGACCATAGGAAACAATGCATGTATAAATCTGAGGTTCATGCTGAGACATCACCAGCCTATGCTTGTCCTCAATCCTCATGAGAAAACTGGCCCCACACTCAGAAAAAAAAAGACTCCACCACTCACTACTGGAAAGGAAGAGCTAGCCCTGATGGCATTGGTTCTGCTTCTCACCTGAGGGGATAACTCCACTGGCCCAGACTGACTAAATCAGCTACTACCCAGACCCACATAAAGGGCATTGATCTGTCCCACCTCAACAACTATCCTTTCCATGACCATCTTGAGTGTGTGAAAGGGCAGATTCTGCAGAACCATGGCTACAGGATCTCCATGATTGTGGCAAAGGCAGAATATCTGGAAAGAGTTTCTGTAAGGGTCCAGAGTGGATTGTGTAGCAGAAGTCAGAGGCATTGAACCAAACAAACAACTCATTACAAAAACATTTGCAAGTAAAGTCATAAAGGATGTACTGTGTGACACACTGCAGCTTCCCATGACACTAACAGGAATGAAGAGGTGTTGGAGAGCTGGGAAAGCTGGAAGAACAAGTGTCTTTTGTTGTTTGTTTGTTTTGTTTTTAATTAATAGTTTTTAAAATTTCTTTTGTTGGGGATGCCATGGGGCTGAAGCATAGATATAGAGGGACTGGGAAATGAGTGGGACTTGGGTGTGTGCTGTAAATTTCTCAAAGAATAAATTTAAAAATATGTTTTTAGGAAGTCTAGAATATATAGAATAGATGAAAATGTTATTTTTCAAAACTTTATTATTTTGTGTGTAATCTGACAAGTTATCCTTCTGAAAATTTAAACTTGAACCTATTGGCTGTATGAAAGGTCATGATCAAGCAGGAATATTAATCCACAGGAGATGTCAGAATAGTTCATCTTTCAGTAAAATACACAAAGAAAAACAGACAATGTCACTTAACAATGCAACTTCTGAAGCTGAACTTGTAGAATAGCAGTGAAATTAATAAACAATATGCAACATTCACATCATCATATCAAATTAAACTATCAGCAATAAATATTTCTGGAGTTGTTGAGCTATCCAGTGAAACAAAAACACACACAAGTACATATATATTCACAAACATATTTATGAAGCAGGACATTTATTCTGAGTATGGTTTCATGTGATAGTGGAGTGTGTAAAAACCCTAATGCATTGACTGAAGTCTACGGAATAAAGAAAGTAAGTAGTTAATTCAGTCTGAATTCAGCATGCGAAGAAGGGGGAGAGTGAGCTGGAAAACTTAACTCTTGAAGTTCAGACAGAAATCCTCATATCAAAGAGTAAAAGAAGATATATGTTCCAGTTAAAGGGGCAGAGAGCATGGGAGAAGGAAAAATTGATAGGCAACGAAGAAGTAGAAAAGGAAGTAAATTGGAGGGGAGAAGAGAGAGCTAGCTACACAGACAGAGAGAGGAATAACTAGCCTTTTGTCTGACTTCTGTCCTCTTCAGTAGAGCCAGCAATGGATAATATGCTGGCCACAAACATAGATAAGGGCAAATCTTTAAAAATCTACTGCTGCAAGTGCAAGATACTCTAGAAAACCTTTTTCCGACAGGAGTCGGCGAATATTTGTTTATCTGGGTAAATCTGAACCTAGTGAAATTAACAAATAATATCAACTCTCAGAGACTTCATGTTCCATTTAAATCAGCAAAATAACACACATCATTTTGTGTCTTTCATCATAGTATACCCACATGAATTTTTTTTCTGTTCAAATGCTTATTTATACACTGATGTGCTTTTATAGTAACATGTTACTGCAAGATGCCTGAAAATGTAGTGAATTCATTAACATCCTGGCTGAAGGCTTATGTAAACAAACCTTGAGATGTTTTAGACATTCTCATTCAGGTATGTGTTTCAGGGCATAACTTTTCCTATTTTATTTTATTGGTTTGTTTTTAACAAAACAATGATTCCTGGAACATGCAGCAAAGGTGGATTTTTAAATACAACTCAATAAATAAATAATATTTAAAAAGAATGATTCCAAGTATTATGAATCTCTGAAATGAGAAATCAAAGTCACAAAGATTTTGTCTCCAGAACAATCTTTTTGAATGCACTCTTTACCTCTTTGTTCCTCAAGCTGTAGACCAGAGGATTCAGCATGGGGATGACCATGGTGTAGAACACAGAGGCAATTTTGTCAGTGTCCATGGAGTGACTAGAACTGGGCTGCACATACATAAAAATACTAGTTCCATAGAAAATGGAGACTGCAGTAAAGTGGGAGGCACAGGTGGACATAGCCTTGTGATATCCTGCAGCAGAATGCATCTTCAGGATGGTGACAAAAATGAATGTGTAGGATATCCAAATAACTATGAAGGCAAAAAATATGTGGAAGCTTACTATAGAGACAAGAACCAGCTCACTGACCTGTCTGTCAGAACAAGAGAGAACCATGACTGCTGGAATATCACAGAAAAAGTGATGGACCACATTAGACCCACAGAAAGAGAGCCAGAATGTGTCTCCAATGTGGATGGAGGCATTCAGGAAACCAATGGCATAAGAACCAATGATCAACCATGTGCAGACACTTGTAGTCATGGTGGTAGCATAGTGTAGGGGCTTACATACTGCTGCATAACGATCATATGCCATTGATGCCAAAAGGTAATTTTCCACAGTAATAAAGGCTGCAAAAAAGAACATCTGAGTAGCACACTCATTGTAGGAAATGGCCTTGTCTCCTATAAGAAAACCAGCCATGACTTTTGGAGTGACTGCTGAAGAGTAACAAAAGTCAGCCAGAGAAAGGTTACCTAGAAAAACGTACATGGGAGTGTGGAGCCTAGAGTCCATGAGAATCAACAGGATCATCCCCAGATTCCCCACCAGGGTGATAGTGTAGAGAAATAGGAAGGTGATAAAGAGGGGAAGCTGTAGGTTTGGATCTTCAGTGAGTCCCAGCAGGAGGAAGTGAGTCACTTCTGTCCTGTTCTCCATCATGTTGTCCAATCTCCTCAGCGATGAGAAAAAAAAAAGAGGGGGCAACACAATAAAGAAACAGAAGGTATGAAGACAAGATGTACTCAGCCATTATAGCTATAATATTTATCTCAATATTTTCCAAAATTATGTGCATAATTGAAACCTAAATTGAATGTAACAATTGCATACAGGATTTTACAGTATCAAATCAGAATCATCTATATAATTTTAGCAATTTATAAATTTGTAAGCAAATGTATAGACAATTAAATTTGTTGAAAATAATTAGTGTGGATAAATGTATCTGACAGCTCATTTCTAATAATTACTGTAAAGGCTGACACTTCCATATGCCTACCACTCAAAATCGCTGTAGATACTTTAATTGTGTTCTCACAATAACCTCTCACCAATGTTACTTGTCACAATTTCTATAAATTAATAAGCATAAGAAAGTGAATAAATCATGTATTCTGATATATTTAGTTGTAATCTTGTCTCAGTAGAGACATGACACTATAACTCAGGATGAATAATTCTTAAGTAGGCCTAAAGTTAAATATAAGTTAAATTAAATTTAAACTTCAATTCAAATTAACTGAATTGTTAAATAGTTTCACATGTTGTTCAAAATACTTATAGCTTTCCGTGAAAGTAAAACCAAGCAGCTAGAATCCTGAAGAATGAAAAATGAAACTGGTTTTCTTTAAATGACAATTGCCAGCAATTAATTTATGACCTCTATTTGATTTGCATCCTGTTTCTGCACTAGCTCATGGTTATTATTACTTGCCCATCTATGCATTTATACAGTTATAAGCAAAGGTTAAAGATGAGTATAACTATTAAATCATATCACATCTCAAGGAATGATCAAATGGTGGGAAAAGTGGTGGGTAATGAGGGTAAGTTCAACCAACAGAGGCAACTCAAAGTGATGTACATCCACAGTTATCTGTAGCAGAGAATTCTAGTTCTTTCATAAGATGTCTGCTATTTATCTCCTAACATCACACTTCCGTCTGAAAATTGAGGATTATGAATAAGACCAACTTCCCATTAAAATATTAGAAAAAAATAGTATATAAAATAAGGTCAACTTTCAAATGTTTACTCTAGATCACATAGTCTATCATGTTATTGTTAGGATTGGACAATGGACACCATGTGTTGATCAAAGCCAGTACTGATAATGCAGAGTTTCATTTGCCATGAATGAAGCATAGACATTTCACTGTCCAATTTACTTTTTCTTAGACATTGGTGTAAATGTGTGTCTATACTCTCCAGTATTTATCTTCCCTTTCTCCAAACATACAACTGCTGCTTCTGTAATTTCATCTGAGCAATTTATTTAGAAAAAAATTCTTCCATGAAATTTTTAGTTTCATCTTGGCAAAAGAGTGACTTACTCTTAATACTCAATTTTCCTTGGCTACTTTCCTATCACAATCTAATATCATATAATGAGGTTTGAGGAAGTCCCACATTATTTTTTTTATTTTATTTATTTTTTTTTATTTATTTATTATTTTTTTTTTGGTTTTTCGAGACAGGGTTTCTCTGTGGCTTTGGAGCCTGTCCTGGCACTAGCTCTGTAGACCAGGCTGGTCTCGAACTCACAGAGATCCGCCTGCCTCTGCCTCCCGAGTGCTGGGATTAAAGGTGTGCGCCACCATCGCCCGGCGGAAGTCCCACATTATTGGCTATATTCAGCTCTCATATCAGTTCTGTTTGCACATTCCATCTTATGAAATATTTATTTAAATATTTCTAGTGTAGTAACTATATTTAATATTTCCTTACTTGAATCACAGCCTTTGGGGTGGATATTTCTATAACTACTTTGGCTTCCTTATTGTAAGCCTATGAAAATTTCAGTTCATTAACCTGACCCTTAAAGATATTATATTGTGAGTCTTACATATCTTACATATTGGAATTCACGAAAGTGAGGTGGATGGCATAATTATTCTTATATCAGTAAAGGAAGTGACAATTTGAGGAACTTCAAGAAGTTTTAGATTTATAGAGGCAGTATAAAAATATTCTAGATGATTAATTAGTCTGAGTTAGGACTTTGTGTGTGTGTTTCAAACCTTCAATGAAAGACAGCCATATAGTGCACAAAATAGTCATTATCTCATCAAGCAAAACATAATATCTCTTACTACTATTCATTTTATAAAAAAAACATGACTTGTAAAATGAATCTTTAAAGAATTTATGATGGACATTTTGACATATACACTCCAGTCTCACCTCAGTTTGCTAATGCCTGTTTTGAAATAATTTCTTTCTATTTTAAACAACCCATAGTAGAGATGGGCTCCCCACAACTGTTTCATAAATTTTCCTTCTCACTTCAACATTTGTAGAACATGTAGGTGGTATGCCAGTTGGCTAGAAGAAAAAGAATATTCAATTCAAAAACTTATTTTAAAGTAATGAATACAGCTATATTCTATTTAGGAAATACTGTCAGACAGTCTTTCTCTGAAGGGGTCTAAATATTCTAACTTCTGTAGTGCAGGAATGAATGGTGGAAAGAGCCGGGTGGTAGTGCACTCCTTTAATCCTAGCATTCAGGAGGCAGAGGCAGGCCAAACTCTGTGAGTTTGAAGTCAGCCTGGTCTACAGGAGCTAGTTCCAGGACAGGCTCCAAAGCTACAGAGAAACCGTGTCCCCAAAATAAAATAAAAAAATAGAATGGTTGAAAGAATAACAATGCAGGTCAGATTTTGAATGTGTCTTGTATTCCTCCTGCATCCTTTGAAAACTCACTCACCATTTTAGTTGCAAAGGGCACATTGCTTCTCCTTCATAATCCAGAAAATATGTCTGCAAATAACAAATAAAAGAGGGCTACAGAACATCATATGAAGAAGCTGTCATAAAAAGACATACTTTTTCTTGATCTCATTTCTCACGATGGTTGAACCCTAGCAGCAAATCATCAGGTCAGAAAAAGGCTGTTATGTACTCAAAATGATACCATTCAGACAATTAAGAATGCCCAGTGGAGTATGGTATACAGTGCATTCCTCATAAAACACATGATACTAAATCATTTTGGTAATACGTGGAAAACTGGAATAATGACAATGAGTTAGAAATCTCAAGAGATTTCCCTCCAGGGACTATGTAACCCATGCATCTACCCATCCTAATGAAAAGGCAATTAACTTGCCTTGGGGATCAAGATGACTATTATCTCTTTAAAAAATAAAATGTCTATTTTGTTTAATAAGTAAAAACATTAGAATATATACCCTAGTACATTACACTATTAGATATGTCACCACAAATATAGATTATATTATATTTAAATAAGTTTAAAAACATCTCTCTCCAAAGATTCATTGAATCTTTATGATGAATATTAAATTGTTGCTCTTCTCTGAAACACATTGTCCCTCTATATTATCTATAGTCATCATGCTGTGTAATAGCCCATCAAAACCTCTGGTCACAATTAACAACTACCACACAGCCTTTTCAAATGCCTCTTAACACTATGTTCTATAACCTCTGGTCACCACTATTCAATTCCCAACTTCTTCAAAGGTGCGCACATAAGATTGAAATCAGTCAGGAATTGTTTGTCAGTCTTGCTTATTGCACTTAACCTAATGACCTCTAATTCCATCCACGTTGCTGCAAATGAGTTTACATGAATAGTGTTCCATGATTTTCACTCTCCATATTTTCTTTATACTTCCAGAAGCTGATGGATGACCTAGATATTTTCTTTTTGAAGTCCTAATGCATGAAGCTACAGTGAAATTTGAGTGGCATGTATCTTTTGCATATATTTCATTTTTGAATTATTATTAATACTGAAGAGGCTGGAGCAAATCGAATCACCAACTGGTTGTATCAAATAATAAATTTACTGCAGGAAGTGAAAGTTTAAGTTTTTTTATTCTTCTTTGAAGACTGTTACTGCCAGTTTGATATAAATTGCAGTTTTTAGACTACAGCTTGGTTGGAACAAAGCTATCCTTAATGGAAAGTTGTCTTTCTTGGATGCAACAGAAAGATTAATAATGTTTTTGAATCCTATTTGTTAATTTCTATCATTTTATTAGTGAATTGAGACTATTAATATTGAGAGTTATCAATGACCATTGTTTATTAATTCTGATCATTTAATTGTTATGGTATATGTCCTCAACCCTCTTTGATGTACTATACTTGGATCATTTATTCCTTGTGTGTTCTTATATGTTGTTAAATTTTTCAGACAGAAGCTTTTTTCTAGTACCTTCTATAAAACTGGTTAGTATAAATTGCTTAAATTTGCTTTTATTATGGAATGTTTTTCTTTCTCTGCTCCCTACAATTGAGAGTTTTGCTGGCTATGGCAGTCTGGGCTGGCATTTTTAATCTCTTGATGATGTGAGATTCCAATTTGTATTCTTTGTTTTTTTTTCTTTTTTTTATTGAGAAAAAAAAAATTCCGCCTCTTCCCAGCCTCCCACTCCTCTCACCCTCCCCCTACTCCTCTCCCCCTCCCTCTCGAGTCTGAAGAGCAGTCAGGGTTCCCTGCCCTGTGGAAAGTCCAAAGTCCTCCCCCCTCCATCCTGGTCTAGGAAGGTGAACATCCAAACTGGCTAGGCCCCCACAAAGCCAGAACAAGAAGTAGGATCAAAACACAGTGCCATTGTCCTTGGCTTTTCAGCAACCCTCATTGTCTGCCATATTCAGAGAGTCCGGGTTTATCCCCTGCTTTTTCAGTCACAATCCAGCTGGCCTTGGTGAGCTCCCAATAGATCAGCCCCACTGTCTCCGTGGGTGGGTGCACCCCTCTTGGTCCTGACTTCCAATTCTTTGAATGCCATTGGTTAATAAAGAATCTGCATTGGCCTGTGCAGGGGAGAATAGAGGTAGAAGGGAAAAACTAAACTGAATGCTGAGAGAAAGAAGGCTGAGAAGGGAGATGTCATGTAGCCACCACCAGGAACAGACAAGTTGGAACCTTGTCCATAAGTTAAAGCTACTTGGAAATACAGAGATTAATAGAAATAGGTTGAATTAATATGTAAGAGTTATCCAATGAAAAGCTGTAGCTTTTGGGGCTAAGCAGCCAGGAACAAACAAGCGGCTCTGATAACAAATTGGCATGCCAATGTGCCTGACTATATCCACGTAACCTGAAAAAGCTTGGAAAATAATCCTTGTCACAAAAAACCTGAGTTATTGCAGCTTTTTGCTCTGTTTGCTGACAGTTCCTTTTAAGAGAGGTCTTCCTAATTCAGTGATAGGAAAAATAAGTGCAGTTTCAAAATGGCAGCACAAACCACTCTGGCTCTTTCAGGATCTTGAGCACTTGAATGGTGTTTGTGGGCCCGGGGAACTTGTGTGTCCACTTCGGGTCAGGAGGAAAGTAGCTGAGACCATACCCACCGCACACAGTTCCCTGCCTGGGAAGGCAGCAGAATCAGTCTACTAGGCATGCACAAGCAGGAGAGCATGGCAGATTCCTGTCACCATACAGAGAGATATATCCAGGCCACACAGTGTACTGCATGGCAGACTGAGATTTTACTCAGATAAAAAGGTTTTATATGCTGCATGGTGCTTCCCAGAGTTGAGGTGGTGAGGATGGCTCCCACCAGGCAGGTTTGGAGGCAATAATATGCTTCTACCATGTTGGACTGGAGGGAATCAACAGGCATGGCCTTGTTGGCCCCAGCCATGCCTGCTTTAAAAAAATGCTTCTGGTTAGAAAATAATTACAGATACACAATAAATACAGATTCAGATGATAAAAAAAGACCTCTAAATGGGTCACAGTGTTGGATAAATGTATTAGGCTTGGAAGAGAGAAGAAAAAGAGTATAGAGAGTCATAAAAATAAGTAAATTGCTTTTAAAAATAAAACAAAGTCTGTAAAGAGACAGAGTAAACTTGTAGAAAAAGTAATAGGAATAAAAAAATAAGCCACATAAAGATGGAATACACAGAGAGAGCCTGGATTATGTGTATTATTGTATTTTCTTTGAATTTTTTGACTACAGAGAGACATTTGATTCTGAGGACTGCTAAGATAAACAAACATATATGCTTTAAAGGTTTCTTGACTTCAAAATTTGAGTCTAAGGATATGTTGCTTTGGAAAACAGGTTCTTTTATTTCCACAGAAAATGAGAACCTGTGGATTGCTTCCAGACTAAAGTGGTCTAATGGACCAAGACCCCCAAAAGGGTGCTGTGAAAACCTTCAAAAAGAAAATACCTTGCTCAACAAAAAGTAGGAAGCAATTTGGAGAGAACTACGTCCAAATTCCATAAATGATTGTTTATAAATATTTGATTACATTACAAAAGGGATATGCTATAGAGATTTGCAATGATATATACATCTCGGTTTATTGATACAAATATAAGGTCAATTTTGTTACATGTATATTTCTACTCTTGATTAAGGTATTGTGTTTGTCTACCTCATTTAAAACTGTAGTGTATAATTAAGAAATACAGATTAATTTCTTTCTTCAAAGACTTAAAGTTCTTGTCAAATAAATCTTTCGCTTCCCTGGTCAGTGTTACCCCAAGATATTTTATGCTATTTGTGGTTATCGTGAAAGGTGATGCTTCTCTGATTTCCCTCTCTGCTTCCTTATCCTTAGTGTATAGGAAGGCAACTGATTTTCTGGAGTTG
>NC_022015.1:43929204-43937726 GCF_000317375.1 Microtus ochrogaster | reverse complement strand
TAGCTCTGGAGGGGTAGAAATGCAATAGGACAGCTTGGGGGTGGTTAGAGCTGTAATAGGACAGCTCTGGGTGGGGGATAGAGCCATAATAGGACAACTCTGAGGGATAGGGCCACAATAGACAGACAGCTCTGGGGGCTAGAGCTGTAATAAGACAGCTCTGGGAGGGGGAGGAGGGTAGAGCCCCAATAGGATGGCTTTGGAGGCCAGAACTACAATGGGACAGCTCAGCCCTGAACAAAAGATGTCCTGACTATTGGGAAGCCAAGATACCTGACACTGGGGTGCAGTGGGGTAATGGTCTCCCCACAGGATATAGGGATCCTGCTCCTCTACTGGAGAGTTGTTAGAACTGAGTTCTGTTCTGCTCCCTTACAGAAGCATCCTAGCAGAGCTATCTGCTTCTTATCTGGCTCAAAACGTTTCTTCTGTTAACACTCTGCTAAGGGAAGCTTCCCACAGAAATGTAACAATCTCCTCCAACTCTGATGAAAAGTTGTTACTTTTCCTCCATTGGCCTTGTTCAGTCCCCATAAGGAACATCCTAGCAAGGTTCTTGTGTTCTGCTCTGCTGCCTTGCTGAGGCCTCCTAGAGAGCATCTCAACAACGTTTTTCTGCTCAGTACCCTAAGGGACATCCCAGATAGGTTTTTCTTTTCTGAACCTTTTTCTTCTCTGTGCCAGCAAATGAAGGTAGTCACCCAACACTCTTTTGAGGCAATTTATTTGGGAAAGAGGTGTCCAAAAGAATGGCTGCCATTTAATGGCAGCTCTCAACTAAAGGGGTAGAGGGGCTTATATAGAGCTTCTTAGGGGTGGAGATTTTCCAGGGAGAAAGGGGGTTGCTTAATTTTTCCCTGCTCAGGGATTGGTCAGTTTAGCTGGTCAAAGGCAGAAATGACTCTGACTTCATGTCCAAACTGTGGTTTGTTTGTTTGTGTTTTTTTTTTTTTTGCTGGTCTTTTTAGCTTTTTGACTCTAATTTTGGGACCAAGGAATATTTCTTTCACTTGCTCTAATTCTAGGGGCAAAAAAATTCTTTGACACTAGTTTCAGAGCCAGGGCACATGTCTTTAGTTCTGAGTTCAGGGATAAAGATGTTTCTTTTCTAGCTCAGACCTCAAATACAGGGTGTGTTTCTTTCACTGGCTTTGGGCTCAGAGTCAGGGTGCTCAGTGATTGGTCAGTTTCTTGTCCTGAAATTGGTTGGTTCAGTTGGTGATGTGGGAGTGTCACATATCAATTTGTTGATTTCATTGGTTAAGCAATAAAGAAACTGCTTGGCCCTCATAGGTTAAAACAGAGGTGAGAAGAGTAAACAGAACAGAATGCTGGGAGGAAGATGAAGTGAGCTCAGACTCCACAGCTCTGCTCTCTGGAGCAGAGAGGCCATGATCCCCTAGCCTGGCCAGACACACACGATGAAGCTCCAATCCAGGATGGACATAGGCTAGAATCTCCCTGGTAAGCCACCTCGTGGGCTACACAAGAAATGGGCTAGTCCAGGTGCGAGAGTTAGCCAAGAAGAGGCTAGATAGAAATGGGCCAAGCAGTGTTTAAAAGAATACAGTGTCCGTGTAATTATTTCAGGGCATAAGCTAGCAGGTGGCTGGGGTGCCAGGGACACAGCCCCACCGCCCTTATTACTACAAGTTGGGCAGTTGGGCAGGGACATAGGTGGCTTTGCCTTTATGACCAAACCGTGTTTCTTTGACTGGTCGTTTTTAGCTTTTTGACTCTAATATTAGGACCAGGAAATACTTCTTTCACTGGTTCTAATTCAACGGACAAAGTGTGTTTCTTTGACATGTGCCATGGCACATGTCTTTAGTCCTGTGTTTAGGAATAAAGATGTTTCTCTCCCTGGCCCAGGTCTCAAATCCAGGGTGTGTTTCTTTTTCTGACTCTGGATTTACAGTCAGGGTGTTCAGTGATTGATTGGTTTCCTGTCCCAGTTATCCCTTTTGCCCTACAGCTTGCAATTTACTTCCTTTTTACTAAGGTGATATTATATTTTTCTGGAGTCTTTGATAGAGTTGAAGAATAAATAGTTATAGTTTTCCTAAGTTATGATAAAAGATAAAGTAGATACAAATATTGCAAATATAATTTATGATTGATACCTGTTTTGTTTTATGCACTTTTACTATGTTAAAATTAAAACCTTTCTTTTCATGTAAACAGAAAAAAGAAAGTGATGTGGGGTTCCCATCGGTATGCTGTGAATGCCATTGGTTAATAAAGAATCTGAATTGGCCTGCACATGGCAGAATAGAATAAAGGTAGGCAGGAAAAACTAAACCGAATGCTGGGAGAAAGAAGGAGGAGTTTAGAGAAGCCATGTAGCCAGGAGACAGATGCAGGAACTTTACCTGGTAAGCCACAGTCATGTGGCAATACACGAATTAATAGAAATGGGTTAAATTAAGATATAAGAGTTAACCAAAAAGAACTTAGAACTAATGGGCCAAGCAGTGATTTAATTAATACAGTTTCTGTATGATTATTTTGGGGCTGAGCAGTCAGGAACAAACAAGTGGCCTCTTACAACATCTTAGAGTTTATAGAACACACATGCAGGCACCCTTTTAGCTTTCAGAATCTCCTTGAGAAGTCAGAAGTCATTCTAATTCTCTGGTACTTATAATGCACTTGGTCTTTTTATTTTACAGTGCTTAATTTTTTCCTTGTTTGAGAGTTTTGTTTATCATTATTATTATTGCTATTTTTATTATTATGTATCATGGGGAATTTCTTTTCTGCTCCTGTCTATTTAGTGTTCTATGTTCTTCTTGTACTTTGATAAGAACCTCTTTCTTTAGACTTGGAGATTTTCTGTTAAATTTTGTTGAAAATATTTTCTGTGTCTTTTAACTGGGTTTATTCTCCTTCCTGTATCCCTGTCATTCATAATTTTGGTCTTTTCAAGGTATACCAGGTTTATTGGAAGTTTTGGGTCTGGATCCTTTTTAATTCAACATTTTCTTTGATTGATCTATGTCTTTATTCTCTTGTCTTCCACATCTGAGATTTATTTTTCTATCTCTTATAATCTGTTGGTGAGGTATACCTCTGAGGCTTTTTGTTTGATATCCTAAATATTTTATTTCCAGGTGTTTTTTTCAGTTAGGTTTTTCTTAGTGATTCTGTTTCTACTTTTATATTATGAACTGTTTTTTATTATTTATTTTGATTGCTTCTTTGTGTTGTTATGGAATTCATTAAGAGATATAGTTATATAAGGTCATTGATCATATTCATAATTGGTATATTGAGGTCCTTGCCTTGTGTTTCAATTATATTGTCTTTCTCATATTCTACAGTAATAATGTCATGTAGGCATAATGTCTTGGGCACTTGTGTTTTAGTTTTTTGTTTTTTTTCCTTTAGTTTTTTTGTTGTTGTTCACTTTTGCCATTAGTTTTATGCTTGCTGTGGTCTATCAATATGGAGTTATGATGTTGGAAGTGTTTCTTGACATTGATGTTTTGTCTTGTGTGTGTTGGTTGCTATCTTCTATTCTGGATCTTAAACAAATGAGGTAGCTATAGAGTCCCTGGTAGAGAAGGTTTTTGTAATTTGATTGGTAGCAGAAAGGAATGTACTTGAGCTAAAAGAGAGAGAGAGAGAGAGAGAGAGAGAGAGAGAGAGAGAGATTGAGAAGGTCTGTGAGAAAGAGAC
Source organism: Microtus ochrogaster (assembly GCF_000317375.1). Lineage (NCBI taxonomy): Eukaryota > Metazoa > Chordata > Mammalia > Rodentia > Cricetidae > Microtus > Microtus ochrogaster. The sequence continues at coordinate 43,934,045 of NC_022015.1, read as the reverse complement.
TTGAACCTCTACTAAGATGCATCATTCCTCAGAGTAGATTTATGGTGGGAGAAGAAGTTTCTACATGTAAACTTCAGTAAGACAAAGAATAAGTCTGGGCAGACAGGGATGAAAGAACTAGGAGAACCCTGAATACACACCAAAAGGTTAAGGCTCCAGTTAATTATGTTGTGGTGACAGAGGAGGCTCCTAAGAATTTAATGTAGGAGAGGAAGGATAGTGGGGAATTCCTAACTGAGTCCTAGTCCAATATGGCTACTTGTGGTTCTTGATGGAAAGAGGTGTGGTGATCTCCAATTAACATAAAGAAATATAGATAGAAATACTGAGAGGACCTGAGAGAAAGAGCTTGTGTGAACCTGTACAAAAAGGCTAAGTCCCCAGTAATTAGAGATGGCAGGGGATATTCCTTTAAGCAAATTCCCATTGGGGATATTAACATATTAGAGATACTTCAGTGGAGGACACGAAGGATTATGAAATCATCTACCTAAGTTCTAGCCTGATATGGTCTTTCAGGCTCTGACCCTCCAAGCTCTGACAGAACAGACTTCAAGCCACAAGCACTCAATAATTTTTCCTGCGCAAAGGGTCAAAATCCTCTGCAATCCTCTCCAGACACAGTGGTCATATATGAGACAGAAATATCCCCCATAAACTTGGTACCAATGTCTCTTCTATCTAATTTTATTTCCATCAGGCTCTAATAATGATCATGGCCAAAATCATCTAAAGGAGGAAATAAGCTATTTCATTTTAAAGATTAAAGTACATCAAGAAGAAAAGTAAGAGCTATTTGTATATTATTCTCATACTTGTTTATGTTGTTGTTTTTGTTTTTGTTGAAATTTGCAGGAGTCTCCTAATATTGCTGACAAATGTGAAGAAGAAGAAGAAGAAGAAGAAGAAGAAGAAGAAGAAGAAGAAGAAGAAGAAGAAGAAGAAGAAAGAGTTATCTTAGAAGTCTGAGTTATAAGCATGAGTTATGGATTAATTACCTCAAAGTTTCTGTTTCTTCTGAAAGAGATGCTTATGTTCTGTAGCAAGAATGTCAAGATTGCTGAAATTGCCAAGGGCATGAGTTGGAATTAAAATTTCCAGTGTGTGTCTACTATAGAAGTTATAGCATTGATTGTGTAGAAGTAGGACTCTGAAAATTAGAATGTGTGGACTCATCTTGATGAAGATAGTTTTCAATCACCTCTATTCTAGTGAGATGTTTGTAGAGATGGACTTTCTATAAGCAGTAGAATCAATTCCTATGCATTACCTAAATTGTTTTCTTCAGAATTTTACTCAAATTACAGATACGGTCTGAATTTTGTTTCATGGTGTAAGCAATGGAGCAACCTCTGTGATTTGAAACATTTTACTCCAACACCAAACAGTAGGAGTGGGAGTGTCTCTGACTCTTTTGCCTGCTCTTAGGACCCTTTTCCTCCTACTATGCTGCCTCATCTAACCTCGAGGATTTGTGGCTAGTCTTATGGCACCATGATATGCTGTGTTTGGTTGATGTCCATAGGAGGCCTGTTCTTTCCTGAAAGGCAAAGTAGAAGCAATATATCTTTGAGAAAGTGGAGGTCAGGGTGGAGTACTAGGAGAAATGGGGGGAAGAAGGGCTGTGGTTGGAATGAATTATATGAGGTAAAAATAAGCAAGTAAATAAGTAAGTAAATAAAAAATGATAAAGAGATGATAGATAGATAGATAGATAGATAGATAGATAGATAGATAGATAGATAGATAGATAGATAGATCTTCTAAAGTTACTAGGTTATTTGTCACCTCTAACAGTAAGATATTTCTGTTTTGTAGAATTAGACTGTAGACAATTACCTAAGATCATAAGGTCATGAGCCAAGGGAAAAACCTAATATTATTTTGCTGAAGTGACAAAGCAATGAAATGCTCCCAAAGGCATTCTGCAGAGACTCAAGCTAGAAAGGGTCCCTATGCTGAGAAGAGGAAAGGGATAAAGGGCCCAACCCCTAGCCAAGAAGCCAACAACAATTGAAATCTTCTTGCAAAAGGAAAATCATTTGTTGTTGTCTTGTTTGTTTTGTTTTGTTTTTTTGTCTACAGTGAAGTCTCACTACATTTTCCAGTCAAGTTCCATGCCCAGGAGTAGCTGAGCAACATGAAATAAAGTCACTAAAATAATTTTGTTTTTTGTTTTTGGTTTTTTGTTTTATCTTGCTTTGCTTTTTATTTCTTGCTTCTTTTTGTTTTATTTGGATACTTTTTGTCAAACACAGAGATCCACAGTCAGACACTATGCAGATAGTGAGTGACCTTAAAACACTCTTTCATAACCAGGATGTTTTCATCAAATCCCTGTCCTCAGGTTTAGGGAGTTGTGCAGAAATGGAAGTAGAAACAGTTTAAGAGACAGAGAGGGAAGAGGATACCAAGAAAACAACACCTTCTACACAGAGGAGGCTGTAACACTTGTGAGCTCATAAAACAATAGCAGCCTGCACAGGGCCTGGAATAGTCTGTATCAAAAGGATTCTTGGAGCTGAAATAATTATACACAAACTTTCTTCCATAATGACGGAGCCATGTCCAATAAAGAACCACTTGCAAATAAAAAGTTAACCTTATCAAAGGAAGTCTTACCCTATCCTATAGCCATACTGATGACTATCTTGCATATCACCATAGAACCTTCATCTGATGATGGATGGAGATAGAGACAGAGACCCACATTGGAGCACCAGACTGAGCTCCCAAGGTCCAAATGAGGAGCAGAAGGAGGAAGAACATGAGCAAGGAAGTCAGGACCACGAGGGGTGCACCCACCCACTGAGACAGTGAGGCTGATCTATTGGGAGCTCACCAAGGCCAGCTGGACAGGAACTGAAAAAGCATGGGATAAAACCAGACTCTCTGAACATGGAGGACAATGAGGGCTGATGAGAAGTCAAGGACAATGGCACTGGGTTTTGATCCTACTGCATGTACTGGCTTTGTGGGAGCCTGGCCTGTTTGGATGCTCACGTTCCTAGACCTGGATGGAGGGGGAGAGGACCTTGGACTGCCCACAGGGCAGGGAACCCTGACTGCTCTTTGGGTTGCAGAGAGAGGAGGAGAGGAATGGGGGAAGGGGAGGGAAATGGGAGGCAGGAAGGAGGCAGAAATTTTTTCAATAAAAAGAAAAAGAAAAAGAATGGGCTGTATGCCCAGTAGTAAATGGCCATTGCAAACTGAATTCAATGGCTTTTTTGTTTCAAAATGTTGTGTTGGGACATTTTTTTAACCTTACAGGATCTTGGAATATATATTATGGTTACCAGTTTTGTGTTTTTATGGGATTTCTGTATTTGCAAATGCATGTGTTTGCATCTATATATGTTTATTTAAATGTTTATATTCTGCTTGGTTTTTCAAATTCTGATTCATTCGTTTGCTTTTACTTGATCTTATTTGATTATTTTTATTTCTTAGAGACAGAAAGTATGTGGATCTGGATAGAAGTGTAGGTGGAAAGAAAGTGAGAAGAGTTAAAGGGGAATCAGAATATGTTACATAGCAAAATCTATTTACTGGTAGACTGTAGAAGCTGATCCCACCACTGAAATATTAAAAGATGATTGGATATGTAACCTCACTGTATACTATTTATCTCATCCTCTTAGTCTTCACAGAAAATAATGGCTCTTGGAATTTAACAATGAATTATTAAGCTTAACTTACATTAGCTGTTGACTCAAATTAAATCTACTACGTGAGCTATGGTTTCATTACTCTAGCAGTTAACACACATTCTAGTACTTGATTCACAGATGTATTGATAGTAAATGATTTTGTTCATCCCTGCAAATGAATAGAAAAGGAAGCTATTTTTTATTTATCCTGGAAATGCTTCCAAAATGTCCTGTTTAGCTGCAACATCAACTTTTACACATGGGTGATTATGTCTCAGGGAACTCAATAATTCTCCACATTCACAAAATTTTACACAGACCTGTTACACCATGACATTTGTTAACTGAACTTAGAGTGATGTAGATGTTAAAACTTCAGTAGGCTTGGTAGTAAGGAAAAGAGTGGCAGATTGAATAAAATAAGTTCAAAAAACTTTAAAAAGTTCTTCTATCTCAGTGAATTTCTTTAGAAATACAAAAGCTTGAGACATGTTAATATAATTCTTTAAAGATATTGATAAATTGTTGTACTGGGCCTTTCTTACAAAACAAAAAGATTAATAACAAGTCTTTGTCCTCTGAAGGCTATGGAGGAAATATATACTTTATTTAGGTTTGTTCTGTGAAATCAATTATCAAATTATCTGAAATTTATAATTTTGAGTAGAGACCAGAACAACAAATGGTTGTATAATAGAACCTGCACAGCGTTAGATAACAGAAAAATACAAATTCACCATGTTATAGAACAGAAACAAATACAATTTCCTGACTATATAATGTGTGTGTGTGTGCATGTATGTGCATATGTATGTGTGTATTCCTGAACATATATATATATATATATATATATATGTATTACAGATGTATGTATATTGACAAAACTAACTTCAGAAAAGAGAAAACAATATAGAAATTAAGTTAGGAATACAGAACATTCAAATAAAGATAATTACAGGGATAGGAAATTTTAATGATAAATTTTCTCAACATATAATAAATTTGCATTATTCTTATGGCTGCTTAATAAAATGCAGGGAAGTTGATCAATGGAATCATATAGAAGACCCGGATTTTAACCCACAAACCTATGAAAACCTCATTTTCGATAAAGGAGCTAAAAGTATACAATGGAAGAAAGAAAGCATCTTCAACAAATGGTGCTGGCACAACTGGATGTCAACCTGTAGA
>NC_022015.1:43927752-43928269 GCF_000317375.1 Microtus ochrogaster | reverse complement strand
GAACCCAAAGAAAAACATATAGTTATCCTCCTGGATATGGGAAGTAGACAAGATTGCCAGGCAAAAAATTGGGATCTTGGGGGTGGGGTGCGATGGGGGTTAGGGGAGATGGGGAGAGAAAAGTGAGAAGGGGAGGATGGGGGGAACTTAGAAAAAAATGGGATGGTTGGGATAAAGGAAGGGTAGATATGGGAGCAAGGAAGCATATATCTTAATTAAGGGAGCCATCTTAGGGTTGGCAAGAGACATGAACCTAGAGGGTCCCAGGTGCCCAGGGCGATGTCCCCAGTTAGTTCCTTGAGCAGCTGAGGATAGGGAACCTGAAATGATCCTATCCTATAGCCATAATGATGAATATCTTGTATATCACCATAGAACCTTCATCTGGCGATGGATTGAGATAGAGACAGAGACCCACACTAGAGCACTGGACTGAGCTCCCAAGGTGCCAATGAGAAACAGAAGGAGGGAGAACATGAGCAAGGAAGTCAGGACCGTGAAAAGTGCACCCACCCAC
>NC_022015.1:43888580-43926982 GCF_000317375.1 Microtus ochrogaster | reverse complement strand
TCAGCCTTAAAAACATTGCTGATGTCTTGGGTGAATCAGGACAAATCACCTTTAAATGTCAAGAGCTGTCTCTGAATTACTTAATACTATATTTGCATTTCTGTGATGCTGGCATATTTATTGGTTTGTTTAATATCAATTAGGACCTTTTGCATTGATTTCTGATGACATTGAAATATCGGCTGTTAAGATTAAGTTATTTTAAATAGTCCCTTGTAGATATACATTTGGGATGAAATGTCTTCAGATGATTAGTGTTTCAGAAAACATGCACAGCAGAAATATGTTACAAGAAGGAATGGCACATAACATTAAAATATTGACTCAACTAAATTATGTCATGAATTTTTGGAATCTTGACAGTCGACATGTAGAATAGAGAAATATTTCTTTTTGTATTGATGTCATGAAAAATAAGGTAAAAGCCATTTTCTTATTTTATATACTAATTATAAATATAAGTATTTAGGTTAACAAGGAAGTTCATAACAACTACAATAAAAAGTAAAAATAAAATAAAAATAAAACAAAATGCAGAAAACATTGAAACATCCTAGTGGACATCCCTAGAAGTATATTTCAATGAGATTAAGACTCCAGTCAAGTTGACAAAAAAGATTAACTATAACAATACATGAAAAAGAGAAAGCAAAAAGAAATCATTACATAATAATGATAAAATGACTCTTTTTGAAACATCAAACTCAAAAAATATAAAATATTTGTATTGATGTATTACAATTCTAAATATAAAGTTTTCTGATTCTTGAAAGAAAATGATATGCAAGGGCATGATGAGAAGTCAGATATTGAACTAGTATTATTAAATACAATTAAGCATGAGATCTGATAAAAATGAATTTAAATCATCTATACCACAAAACATATAATGTTATAATCATAATGATTATTTTTTCTTCAGAACTATTTTCATAAATGCTCTCTTGACCTCCTTGTTCCTCAGGCTGTAGACTAGGGGATTCAACATAGGGATGATCATGGTGTAGAACACAGACACAATTTTGTCAGTGTCCATTGCATGTCTAGAGCTGGGCTGCAAATACATGAATATTATTGTCCCATAGAAAATAGAGACTGCAGTGAAGTGGGAGGCACAAGTAGATAAAGCTTTCTGATGTCCTGCTCCTGAATGCATCTTTAAGATCGTTATAAAAATTATAATATAGGATACTAATATTATTATGAGAGCAAAAAATATATTGAAGCTAGCTAGAAAAATAAGAACCAGCTCATTTACATGTCTATCAGAGCAAGAGAGAGCCATGACTGCTGGCATGTCACAGAAAAAATGATGAACCACATTAGACTTACAGAAGGAGAGACTGAATGTATCTCCAGTGTAGACTGAGACATTCAAGAAACCAAGAACATAGCAGGCCATGATCAGAGACACACACACACTTGTGTTCATGGAGGAAGCATAGTGTAGGGGCTTACACACTGCTGCATAGCGATCATAGGCCATTGAAGCCAACAGGAAATTTTCCACAGTGGCAAAAGCTGCAAAAAAGAACATCTGAGCAGCACAGTCATTGTAAGACATGATCTTGTCTCCTATTAGGAGCCCAGACATGACTTTGGGAGTAACAGCTGAAGAGTAACCAAAATCAACCAGGGACAAGTTACCAAGGAAGTAGTACATGGGAGTGTGAAGCCGAGAATCCAAGAAAATCAACAGGATCATCCCCAGGTTCCCAATCAGGGTGATGGTGTATATGAAAAGGAAGGTGATAAAGAGGGGAAGCTGCAGCCCTGGGTCATTGGTCAGTCCCATGAGGATAAACTGTGTTACTTCTGTCCTGTTTTTCATCGTCATATTCCAGCCACTTGATGTTCTGTGGCAATGAGAAAGAAAAGGAATATTAAAATAATGAAAATGAAATTGAGAAATATAAACACACAATATAAACATTAATTGTATGAATATTTTTTTGGAAAGATTCTCAACCAAGCTCTTGACTTTGAATGCCAATTTAATGTGTTTGCTACATATAAGGTCACATGCTATTAAATCTAAAAGGTAATACATTTAAAAGTGGTATTCATCAGTGTGCAGAGAGTGAAACACTTTGGAGAACCTTCTCCTAAACAGGATGTTCCCATTAAACCTCTCCTCATAGAGCTGAAGAAACTATGTGGAAAATGTAGAAAGATTGAAAGACCCAGAAGAGATGGGTTGCTCTAAGGAAACAGTATCTTCCACACACAACAAGACTGATATACATGCGAACTCACAGAGACTATGTCAGCACTCAAAAGTTACAGCCAGAAGGGGCCCTAAAATGAAGATGGGACAGTAGATGCAGGCCTAAACTTCTAAACAAGACACAATCTGTAAATGGCACACACGGGAAAAGAAAAAGTTACTTTTCTCCAATGAAGTCTACCATTTACAGGAGGAATTGGACAATACACAAAGAACATCAGGGTCTTTGTGAGATTTTTCTCAAATATTTCTTCTATTACATTTTGATTGTTTTGTTTTCCTTTGGTGAGATTTTTTTGAGAAGGAATGAGAGAGAGGGAGAGACAAAGAGATAGAGAGATAAAGATAGAGAGAAAGAGAGAGAGAGAGAGAGAGAGAGAGAGAGAGAGAGAGAGAGAAGATATAAAGTTGGTTGAGTAGAGAGGATCTAGGAGTAATTAAGGAGGGAAAAACATCAAAATATATTGCATAAAATTTAAATAAAAAAGAAAAATGTTTTGTATATATTTTAATTAACAAACAAAATAAATGAACAACAAATAAATATATCTTCCAGTTAACCTCTGAACTCAATTAAGTTTAATACTTGACATTTGTCACCTGCCAACAACCAATTTAAATAGTTAGATTGCACTTATTATCCCCTCTCAATGATATGAATTCAGAAAAAACACTAAAACAGGTCTCTGTTCATTCATTCAAGTGTATTTTGTCACTTAAACAAGGACTTTTTTCCTTTTCCTTGTTATTTATATGTTTTGAGGTTATTTTATTGCCTCCTGTGATATAGAACCATATTCTAAATATAACAGACAAACATACTCTAAATATAAAACATTGGTGTCATTCATGTCAGTTTTTTAAATATTAACTTTGCATATCACATGAGAGCAATCAATAAATTGCCTATGGTGAAAATGTCTATACTCACTTAGAACTTAGTTTTAGAAAACTACTGAAGATATTTCACTTTTTCAACAACTCAGAGTGGCTACATCTGCCCCTGCTTTGACATAAATTATACTTCTTACTGTATATTCACCCTTTACCATTTTCTTGTGGAGAAACATTTAGTCTTATATAAAGTCAGCAATGGAATGATGCTTATATATGATTACAAGTACATGCTTTCCTAGTTGTATTCAAATGATTTTAAGTTCTCTGTGTAGAGAAATTAGAAGAATGAACACTAACATAGATCAATGTCTAAATTAACCATAATTTATTTCTGCTTTATAGGTAATATTATGAAAATGTCGCCACTGCCACATATTTTGTAAAGTCTAGCTGTAAGGCTGAATAAGAGATATCAGCAAAAATGTCAAGACAGAGTTTACAATTTAAAACTATAGCAGTCTAATGTTTATCTTTGAATATTTTCTCTCACCGATTCTGAAGCTCCTATCTAATCCTCTGGTCCGATGTTAACTATTATCACTGAAAAAAGATTTGATCATTGAAGCATGGCCTGAAGTTCATTCCTTCAAAACTGCAGTATGAACTTGTATTTGTGTTTCATACCCACATGCAGATCTGGAGGAAATTATACAGACCTATGAAGTGCTAGAGACTTCTCCCAGGAGTCTGTCTATAGCTTCTGTCCCTTCATTATGTGGAGGAAGCAATTAAATGGCCCATGGGAATCACATTGGTTACTTTAATATACACACATAATTTTGCTTTACTCTTATTAATTTGTTTTGAACTTTAAAATTAGTAACAAATCTTTATATTTTACTTTCTTTTGGGTACATTCTATGACATATCAAGAAATCTTAGGAAATAGTTTTAATGGATGGTTTACCTTTTTATTTTTATTGCAAAGAGTTTCTTCTCTTATATAATATATACTAAACAGTTTCCCTGTGTATTAAATAAGTGTGCGAAGTAATAGACTTTTCATTATAGCATTTTTCACCTTTTTTCTGGTTGACCCACTTCTGTCAGTCCATTACTCTACCTCCTTCCACCACTGCATGCTGGTGCCATTCCTTTCCCCAATAATTCTCCTTTCTCAGAAAATACTTTCCTCCCTTGATACCTCTAAATGGGTCACAGTGTTGGATGGGTATACATAAGCTTAGGAGAGAGAAGAAAAAGAGTATAGAGAGTCATAAAATAAAGCTAATGCTTTAAAAAAGGAGGGAGTAAAAAAAAATAACCAATGATAGCAAAAAAAAATAAAAAAAAATAAAAAAGGAGGGAGTAAAGTCTTAAAAGAGACAGTGTACAGATTATCATAGATTAAAAGAAGTAAAGAAAAATAAGCCAGGCAAAAATGAAAAATTCACAGAGACTCTGGATTCTGTATATTATTCTGTTTAATTTTTTTCAACTGTGAAGGAGCTAAGTGCAGAGACATTTCATTGTATGAGCTGCTAGGCTAAACCACCATGAACATTATTATAAAAGCATAATGGTCTCAGAATTTGGGTCTAAGGATATGATGCTTTGGAAAAGAGGTTCTTCTTTTGTTTTCAGAGAATGAGACCCTGTGGATTGCTTCTAGACCAATATGGTATGGCAGACCATGCCCTCCTGAAAGGTGTTGTAAACACCCTTAAAAAGTTACTTCACTCAACTGCTGATTGAGATGAACCTAGCATACAGGATACACCATGAAAAACCTGATTAATAATGCTCCCATACAGCACGAAGCAGTTTGGAGAGAAAAACTATGCCCATATTCCCAAATATTGTTTATAAATATTCTTTTACATTTAAAGGGAGCTATGATATAGATATGAATAATTTGCATTGGTATAAATCTTGATTTATTGATACAAACTTAAGGTCAATTTTGTTATAAGTGTATGTATTTCTAATCTTGATTAAAGTATTGTGATGGTGTAGTTCATTTAAAATGTAATGTATAATTAGAAAATATAGGTTGTTAATGATAATCATCGATAATAGTTAAGTTTGTAGTCATGTTAAATTTTCTAGATGTACTAAGATATATTTTAGTTAGATAGGCATTCTTTATATCTTTCAAAGAATATGGCATTTAAAATGCCTTAGTAACTTAGAACTTCTCATGACAATGAGACATGTCTGCTCCTGGCAGCACCAATCTACTTCAAGAGAAAGATGGTCATCAAAGAGGCTCCTTATGGAGTTGGTTAGCCATTTGGACAAAAAACTTCTCTTGCTTGGACTGATGCATAAAATGGACATGAAGAACCCATAAAGAGATGACTGATGAACTTGTCTGAAGATGAGATGATACTTCAGGGTTCCTGTTTCATAAAAGAGTCTGTGAGACATTCTGAAGGACACAAAAGAAAGTGACTGAACTGTCTTTAAAATTTGCTGCTTCATGGAAATGTCTGCTGGATACTATGGACCTGTAGGCTGAAGATGGATGCCCCAGTGGTACAGAAGAACTTTGGGTGACTGTACAGGCAGCAAGATGTCTCTGTCATTTCTAGAGTTTTGGAAGTTGCTTACTTCCAGTTTACATAGGTAATATTATATCCTATCTTTGATAAGAGTTGAAGAATAGATAGTTATAGTTTTCCTTTTTTATGATAAAAGATAAAATAGGTATAAATATTGTAACTGTAATTCTTGCTTGATAACTGTTTTGTTATATGTAATTTTACTATGTTAAAGTTAAAGCCTTCCTTTTTGTTTAAACAGAAAAGGGGAAATGGTGTAGGTAGGAGGTCCTTCTGTTTATGTGTTGCTTTCATTGGTTAATCAATAAAGAAACTGCTTTGCCTGAACTTAGGTAGAAGACAGAACTGAATTCTGGGAGAAAATAAGAGTCAGAGAGCTGCCATGGAGACACCAGGTCAGACATGCTGAATCTTTTCCAGTAAGCCACGACCCCATGGTGACATAAAGGTTAATCGAAATGGGATAAATCAAGATGTGAGAATTAGCCAATAAAAGGCTAGAGATAATGGGCCAAGCAGTAATTTAATTAATAGAATTTCTGTGTGGTTATTTCAGGTGTAAGATAGCCGGGCAGCCAGAACAAACAGTGGGCCCTTTCCCTGTAACATCCATTTCTTTGAGAGAATTTTTCATTTTCTTTTTAAGGGCCTCAAACATTCTCCTAAAGTAATTTTTGGGTTATTTTCTTCTGCTTCATATAAGTTTGGTTGCTCAAGTCTTGGTGTTGTAGGGCCACTAGTTTTTATTGGTGTCATGTTGCTCTTTGTGGGGCTGAGTGTATTCTAACCATGTCTAACCATCTCTTCCTCTGATTGGTGTAGTTGGGCCTGTCTGTGACTCTAGTGATCAATCTTTCAGGTGCCAGTGGATCCAAGGCTCAGATGGTTGCTCCTTATGTTGCAGCCAGAGCCATTGTTTCAATAATCATGGAGGTCACTTGGTGTTCCTGGAAGTCACTCAGCACTCCATGGGGTTGCTGTGCAATATCAGGGGTACACATGGAGGTTGCTTGCTTGGGGCTGCTTCCACTGAGGTCACTCCCTTGGGTTTGCTCTGCATGGGTCACTGGCTCAGGCCTGCTTTGGTGGAGGTCACTGGTTTGGGCCTCCTCTAGTAGAGATCACTGGCTCAGGCCTGCTATCTCAGAGGTTGCTTATTCCCACCCAGTCCCATAGAAGCCTCTGGCTTGGGACATCTCCCTCATCAGTGGCTCCCTTGTACCTGCTCCTGTGGATGTCGCTGCCTCAAGCCTGTTCTGGTGGGTATCTCTAGTTGAGGCTTGCTTTGGTGGAGGTCACTGGCTCAGGCCTGCTTCTGTCGATGCCTGGGCCTGTTCTTTCAGAGGTTCCTGACTCATGTCTGGACCCACAGAGGACTCTGGCTTAGACCTGCTCCCTCAGAGATCACCCCCTTGTACCTGCTCCTATGGGGGTTGCTGCCTCAGGCCTACTCCAGTGGAGACTGCTGGTTCAGGCTCAGGCCTGCTGCTTTAAAAGTCACTGATTCATGCCCAGCCCCGCAGAGGTTGGCTCAGGCTCACTCCCTCTCGGTGGCTGCCTTGTACTTGCTCCTGTGGAGGTCACTGCCTCAGGCCTGTTCCAGCAGAGATTGCTGATTTAGGGCTGCTCCAACAGAGCTCACTAACTCAGGCCTGTTCCCATAGATGTCCCGGCCTGGGCCTGGGCCTGGGCCTGGGCCTGGGCCTGGGCCGGGCCTGGGCCTGCAGAGGTCCCTGGCTTAAGCCCTGTCCCTTAGACTTATGTGGCTCAGGCCTGCTCCCTCAGTGGTTCACTTCCCTGTACCTGCTCCTGTGGGGATTGCTTCCTCAGACCTGCTCTGGCAGAGATTTTTGGTTCAGGCCTGCTCCTGCAGAGGTTGCTCTGAATTTTACAAATTTTCTGTTTCTTCTTCCACAGTGATTCCTTAGCCTTGAAAGTTTGATAAAGATACCCCTCTTAAGGATTAGTGCTCCAAAGTCTCTCACATTCTGCAATTAATTATTAGTGATTTTAGTGAAAGAAGACATTTCTGTGATGAGGGTTGACCAATGTAATGATCTACAGGTATATCATAATTCATCATGGTTATTTCATTGCTGTGTTCATTAATAATAGTATGTTTTCCCCTAGGGCCCATGCTTACCAATCATAGGTTCTTGGCCACTTTAGGTTTGTCAAGCATAGGTTCCATGTCATGCAGAGAACCTAAAATCCAATCCAAATGTTTTTGGCTTCTCTCATACTATTTGTGTCACTAATGCACCAGTATATCTTGCAGGCAAGTCACTGTGCTGTCTCTCAGAATTTGTACTTATGTCAGGCTGATGATTGCTTTTCTCCTCTGGTAGCATGGGTAGTACCTGGCAAACTATGAACTCTAGTCATTAGGGGTGAAGCTTCTAGTTAGGCAACAGTTTAATTTCTCCATTTGTTCCAGTAGATATTAGATGTTAGACAACATAACTAAATGTTGTCTTCAGCAGTAGGGCCTTACTGTCAAGTTAGAAAGATGACCAATAGCATTCACAATAAACTGTGAGGTTTAGAGAGGTCTATGGATCCCCTTTGGCCAAAGACTGTGTAAAGCTCTAACCAATTTTGGGTAGTAGGGGTCTCACTAACTAATATATAAGTTTATGTGGGGCATTTTTCTCCCCCCACGTATTATAATGCAATTTCTATCCCTTTCATATATGTGTATATTTTAGAAAGCATTTACAGTAGTTGTTCTGCACACAGCTTTGGAAATATCTTTAGTGTCAATTGTCCCTCCCCATATTTATTCCCTTCACTCCCATTCCAATCTCCCAGTTAATTCTTTCCTCTGGTTTTCTCTTTATTATTTTATAACACTATATTCTATTGTTCTTCCCCTCCCCACTCCCTGGCTATTTACCAGCTTCTTAACCTCCATGGTTGTAATAAATGAAACACACATATCTAAAGCTTAAAAGAGACTAGATGCTATAAAAGAGACAATTCTTGTATTTCTAAATCTGGGTTGCCTCACTCAGATTGACTGTTTCTGACTTCATCTCTTTACCTCAAATTTCATTTTTCTTAACAACTAAATAATATTCTATTATAAAAATGAACTACATTTTCAACACATATTCATTATCTTGTGGACATCTAGGATGCTTTCATTTCCTAGAAATTATGAATATGACATCAGTAAACATTGATAATTCCTGTAGTTAAGAGCCCTTTGAGAATATTCCCAGGAGTAGTATGGCTGGATCTCGTGGTAGATCTATTCTTAGCGTTTTGAGAAAATTTCACACTGATTTTCATTATATATATATATGTTGTTTCTTTCATTTCTTTAAGAGAATTTTTCATTTCATCTTTAAGGGCCTCAAATATTCTCCTAAAGTTAATTTTAGGTCATTTTCTTCTGCTTCAACTGTACTGAGATGTTCAAGTCTTGCTGTCATAGTTTTTGTTGGTGTTGTATTGCTCTTTTTGGTGTTGAGTGTGTTCTTACCTTGTCTACCCATTTTTTCCCTCTGATTGGTGTAGTTGGGGCTGTTTATCTGGTTGTCATTCTTCCAGGTGCAAGCAGAGTGTTCTTTCTCTTTCAAATGATACTTTCTAGATATAACTTCATAGATAAACTGAAGGTTTGTATCCATAGTGATTCTAAATCAATACAGGTTCAATGAAGACTAAGTACCCTAATGACATAAAAAGTACAAATAAAATGATTAAAAGGAACTATTGCTAATGTTTTTTTAGGAAAAAAAAACAAAAAATCATTTAAACACACATTTTTGAAGTAATTTTTTCCCTAGGAAAACAAATGAACAACAACAACAAAAATGCTCTTACAGAGAGAAGGGTAACTTCAGAAACCAGAATTAGTATGGGTTTTAATAATATAAGTAGTGCATTAAATGACTCAATAAGTATCATTCTAATGTTGTGTGTCATCCTTAGTCATCAGAGAAATGCAAATCAAAACAACTCTGAGATTCCACCTTACACCTGTAAGAATGGCCAAGATCAAAAAACTGATGAAAACATGCTGGTGAGGTTGTGGGGTAAAGGGAACAGTCCTGCATTTCTGGTGGGAGTAAAAGCTGGTACAGCCCCTTTGGATATCAATATGATTATTTCTCAGAGAATTAGTAAACTACTTTCCCCAAGACCCAGCAATATCTCTTTTGGGTATATATTCAAAGGACGTTCAATTGTACCACAAGGACATGTGCTCAACTATGTTCATAGCAACATTGTTTGTTATAGCCAGAACTTGGAAACAACCTAAATGCTCCTTGACTGAAGAATGGATAAGGAAAGTGTGTAATTTACACAATGAAGTACTATACAGCAGAAAAAAATAATGACATCTTCAAATTTGCAGGCAAATGGATGGAGCTAGAGAACATAATGAGTGAGGTAACCCAGACCCAGAAAGACAATTATCATATGTACTCACTCATAAATGGTTTTTAAACATAATTCAAAGATAACCTGCCTACAAATAACAATTCCAGACAAACTTTACAACAATGAGGACACTAAGAGAGACATATGTGGATATAATCTACATGGGAAGTATAAAAAGACAAGAGGAAGGGATGAGAACAGAGAAAAACATATAGTTCAATAAAATCAATTAAAAACATTAAAAAAGAAAAAAGAATTTTCCGAGTAAAGAAGTAAAAAGAATATTCCTCAAAGAAGTCACATAGCTCTTGGTGTGTCTCTGTGTGTGTTTGTGATTGTTTAGGTGTGTGTGTGCGTGTGCATGTGCGTGTGTGTGTGTGTGTGTGTGTGTGTGTAGTTTAAGTGAACTTAGCCCACATGGGGTGATAATGATCCCTCCAGAATGGGCTAGCTAACAAAACAGGCCTGGACATGGAAAATCTCCCTTTCAGCTCTTAATTAGGGATTCCAAGAGATTCTCTCAAAAAATATAAACTATTGCTATTTCCTAGAATGTGAAAATAAGACCTTATTGATGAAGGTCTTATACTTCAGATACAGAACTTGGAGAAATAAAGCTGGTGGTGACCTGGAAGCCTGCTCCCTAAGGACAAGCTTTTATAGTGTCAGAAGGTACTATGTAAGCAGTCAAGGAAGACCAAATTGAAAGACATATGTAATTTTGTAATACTGACACAAGTATTTTGGGAGCAACCAACAGGGTCTCAATAGACTTAAGGTCTACTCAAGAGGAGGAAACTTACAACTGATACTGTAAAGTCAGTCAGGAACCTATGGTTGGAGAGATCATAGAACCACAGGAGAGCTTACTACTTCTGATTGTCTAAATCAATGTAGCTTCCAACTCTGTTTTAAGTACTTATCCTTATACCCAAAGGTAACTGTATCTTACTCATCATCAAAAAATGCTGCTTTTTGCATTAAATAGAGGTTACTACAGAGATTCACAATTTACAATGTATACCCAGCACTAACTGGAACATCTATAACATCCTGGAATTTTGAGAACTATTACTTTATGAATGGAATAACAAATTACACATGGATACAAAATCTTGTAGGTTGATTTTATATACTAATGAACTACTTGAACATTAAAAATAAAATTATGAACATTATATTTTAATCGCATGTGAGCAGATACCTATGAAGGCCAGAAGAGACCAACAGATCCTTTGAAGGTAAAGTTACAGGAGGCTTTGAGCTACCCAATATTGGTGGCAGTAACCAAACTCATGTCCTCTGCAAGAACAGTGCACACTCCTTAACTGATGAGCTACCTTTACATCCGTCATTATCTTAATACTATTATATTGATGGTACTCTATTTACTTTGACAAACATGGTAGTATATATATTCTACTAAAAACTTTGAGCAATCATAATTAATTGTATGGTTTATATATAAAAAATATTTGGCAATATATAAACAAATATAAATATTTTAAAAGTTCATATCTAATGTTTTTATGCATTGGAAGTGGTTCTTGTTCAAAGTATGTCTTGCTATTTATGATACATTACTAGAAAAATTACAGGGTTCAAAATGGTCTAATGCATTAAAAGAATTCCAGGAAATCACTTTGCTTAAAAGTAAAGAATGATAATTAAGTCTACTGAATAAAAAAGTTTCAGTGAAGTAGAACACACACACACACATACATGTGCATGTGTGTGTGCATGTGTGTGTGGTCTCTTAATGTATAGTATATTGATCTAGAAAGTAATATTATGCCCAATTAACTATCATAGATGATAATTCAAAGCTTCAATATATGTGTACAATTTATTCCAATGTTTGCTTGTTTTATTGAACCACTTAACACGTATTTACTGAGAAGCTATTATGAAACTCATAAGGTTGACAGTGTCAAGAATTCCATGTAATCATTGCTGATCTAAACTTGAATGTTTATAATAATATTCTTGTATATTTAAATGTTTTTATTCTCCAACATGTTCTTATAAATTATTGTTTCAAAATTAAAGCATGAATGCATTTGTTGTATGAAATGACTCAGTCAAACAGAAATTAGCCATTTATATGACATACTAGACTTATGTATTTATCAATGATACATACCATCAAAATGAGCATTTTATTTTAATAATTTATCACATTTACTTAATTAGAAATTTATTTCTATTCTGTTGACACATCAATGGATTAGACCATGGCCACTTATCTAAAGTATATATTTTTAAAAACTTACTTTATCAATATTAGACATTTGAGAGGCCACCCTCACAGAAAAACAGCATGCTGTCTATTTGGGCATCCAGTAATGCATTCAAATTAACACATGAAATAACTTCTACAGTAACCATATTATATTTAACTCCATAAAATCAGCATATCCCTGTGTGTCTGTATCATGGGAGACCTGTATAAATTTATTTCATGGACTTCTTTAAGTATTTGTCTTATATTTTCATTGACATGTGACAAATATACCAACAAGATGAGTGAATATACCAGTGTGGATGAGGGTTTTGGGATCTTGACCTCCAGACACATTAGCTATTGTATTTCAGTTATGTCTTTCAAGGTATATAGTGTCCTGTTTTAGCAGAATCAGTCACTGCATATGCCAAAACAGTTACCTTAGAACTTCAAAATAAACCACAAATGTAACTCAATAGATAAAGAAGATCAGAGAGAAATAAATCCATGGTTGGCATTCCCAATAGTGTAGAAATGAAATTTTCCTAAAGATTAATTTCTTTCCAAAATATGAATGTGTTCTTTAGCTTTAATAATGCATTCTTGACCTCTTTGTTTCTTAGACTGTAGACCACAGGGTTTAGCATTGGAATAACCATGGTGTAGAACACAGATGCAATTTTGTCTGTGTCCATGGAATGACTGGAGCTGGGCTGTAAATACATGAAGATGACTGTCCCATAGAAGATAGAGACTGCAGTAAAATGGGAGGCACAGGTAGATACAGCCTTGCGATGTCCTGCAACTGTGCTCATTCGTAGGATGGTGATAAAAATGAATACGTAAGATATCCAGATGACTATGATAGCAAAAAAGATATTGAAGCTCACTACATAAACAAGAAGCAGCTCGTTAATATGTCTATCTGAGCAAGAAAGAACCATAACTGCAGGAATATCACAAAAAAAATGATGGACCACATTGGATTCACAGAAAGAGAGACTGAACGCATCTCCAGTGTAGATGGAAGCATTTAGGAAACCTAGGATATAGCAGCCTATGATCAGCCATGCACACACACTTGGAGTCATGGTGGTGGAGTAGTGTAGAGGCTTAGACACTGCTGCATAACGATCATAGGCCATTGAGGCTAGCAAGTAGTTTTCCACGCTGGCAAAGGCAGTGAAACAGAACATCTGTGTAGCACAGTCATTGTAGGACATGACCTTCCTCCCTCTAAGAAGTCCAGTCATCACTGTTGGAGTAACAGCTGAAGAATAACAAAAATCCACCAGAGACAGGTTACCTAGAAAAAAGTACATGGGAGTGTGAAGCTGAGAGTCCAGGACAATCAGCAGGATCATCCCCAGGTTGCCCACCACGGTGATGGTGTAGATGAGCAGGAAGGTGATGAAAAGGGGAAGCTGCAGATCTGGGGCATTAGTGAGTCCTAACAGGAAGAAATATGACACTTCTGTCCTGTTCTCCATCCAGCTCATTTGAGATCACTGAGTTCTCTGTGGCATAAGAACTAGAGGGAAAGAACAATAAAAGAAAATGACATGAAAAGTGTAAATTATGTCTAGAAGCCATTGAGGTATGACTTGTGCCTTACACTTCTTCAGAGAAAGCTCAGACTTCAGAATCAAGTTGAATGCACTAATTATATAGTGCTATTTATTCTACAAAATGAAGAATCCTAATAGATAATGTACACAATTTTTAAACTTTATAAATTGAGCTGTTGACAACTTAATAATTTAATAGAAATTACTTGTTTGGCTGAATCTTTTGCCAAGTAAATCTCTCTTGAACTCAGAACAGATGATACTCCCATATAGTTCACCTAAGAACTGTTTGAACATATTTGAAGTTATGGTTACTGCCTCTTCTTAAGAATATATAAATTTGCTTGGTTGTCACTTTTATGTAAACTATAATGTGCAGGAGGTTGAGCAACTTATTCTAGTTACTAAACTATTGATTGGCACTGTTTTCTTTGGACTCATGCCAACCATTAAATGATTCTGTGTCTGTTAATTCTCAGTTTGAAATGAATTTAAATCATATCCACCTGAATTCATAATTACTCTTTTGTCACCATTCATGAAAGTCAGTATTTACATTTTCATAGTGAATGAATAAAGTGACTTACCAAGTAGTAATTTCATATTTTCACCATATAGTTTCCTTTCATTCCAAATACAAAAAAAAAACTGCAAAGGAAAATGATCCTTCTCTTAAAAGCAAAAGTGTTCTTAATGAATTTAAATTTCTTAATTAGACTAGTTTGTGATTCATAAAATATTTTCTCATAGCAAAAGTCAAACAAACAAGAAGATGATGATGGCTAATCTTCACCATCTCAGACAGATTTTCACTATCACCAATATCTTTATGTGTTGAAAATTCATAGTTACATCATAAACTTATGAATTTATTGAGGTGTTTAACTCTTGTGAACAGTAGTTTTGGAGGGATAGTTGGAGTTATGGGAATGAAACCTGAAAATATAGTTTTTCTGTGTCAATGAAACAAGTGGTTTGGCAGAGACACTGCTGAAAAAGACAAATATTTTGAGCAATTGCTTTCTATATTGGAGTCACTGTAGCTCCATTTCTCTGAACATCATTTTCCATCCACAGAATAAAGACAGTCACCTTTCTATAAAACCCAATTTTAATTCAGTACATAAAACACATATGACAGAAGTGTACTGGATGCCTTCAAACTAGTATTAGGATGGGGCACGGGACTTCACATTAGTTAGAGCAAGGCAAATAATAAACTTAGTGCAGGGCTTCACTTGCATGTTAGTCTTGAAGTCTTGACACTTCATTTTCCATTTTGTCTTTTCTCCCACATTCCAGCCACTGAATATTTCAATGCTCTCTAGGGTTTCTCTGCCTTTACTCAAAGAATAGCATTGTCTTTTTATATTTTCATTTAGAACATGTAAATTTTCCTTGAAGTCTGTATTTCACTTTAGTAAGAGCCAGGACCTCTTAAAATTCATTCTTTATTTTTTTTAGTGGTGTAAAATAGGCTAAATTACAGTTCAGTGGTAAATTGTATTTACCACAGATCTGTTTATTTCAAAGCTCCATAGTTTAAAAACAATTATTTGAAACTGTACTTCTACAGCAAAATATTATTTCAAATATTCTTTCTGTTTTGAAAACCCTGGTAGGACGTCTACGCCAAATTGACTACTATCCAAATTGACTACTATTATTTACCACTATCTTTATCAACAATCTTTAACAAGTTCATCTGCTAGCCTGGCCTTGGAGATGTCATGATACCCAATTTTAACACAAATGATCACAATTAGCATTTGCTACAAACATTAGTGAAGGAGTTTTTTATAAATCTCTCCCCCCCATGTGTGTGTGTGTGTGTGTGTGTGTGTGTGTGTGTGTGTGTGTGCGCACGCGCACATATGCATGTGTGTTAGGTATTACTATATACATTGGCTAGGAAACTTGGGATTTCAGAAGTTACACAGGAACTATAGGATAGGATCCAGGTCCAAATATTCAACAACTTCCCAAAAGTAAGCATGAGATTAAAATAACTTTGAAATTAAGTTTGAGGCTTATTAGTTTATAATTTATTATGACCCTTTAAAGCTTGGCAAAGTCTCTTTCTACCTTTCTCATTTTTATCTGTTTTAACTCCCGATGAGATGAAAGGTTACATAGAGCATAAAACCATTATCAGCCTGCCTGTATTTAGGGGTTGAAAGAACCATAATTTATAAAATAAACCAATAAAATCTCCATGATATACATCAAGACATTTGTGTCCTACTCTCATCTCAGTGTTTTTTAAAAAATAGTCTTTAACATCTCATTTTCATATAACTTATATCAGATGAAGGCAGCTTATAGTTGCATGAATTTCACTTCCCATTTAAGTGAAAACATAATATAGAAGCAAAACATTCTGAGAAAATCAAAACAGCATACAATATAGAATAATATTAAAGCTATAAGATTAGCTACATAATGTTTCCAAAATTCTATCATAGGTACTCCAACTTCTCTAATACAAAGAAAATTGGCAGAAGAACACAAGCACGGATAAAGTTTCAAATCAAAATCTTTCAATTTTGTTGCCCTGGGAAGAATCACTTACCTGCTCCCTATTGGTAAAATGGGTATGATACAATTTCTTCTCTTATACCATGCAGTACTTTGGCAAGTATTATGGAGTAGGTAGCTATTTACAAAGATGGTGTAATTTAAATATCAGTAACTTTGCAGTGAGTATGAGCAATGTACATTATATCCATTTAGAAAATGTCTTAATGAAACTCATTATTTTGCATAATCATTATACACTGATAGTAGAAAAGCCCATCAATGTAACTTTTATATTTGAAAATTTCTTTGATGCAGGCTAAAAGTTCACAGCAAGACTTCAGGTAAGTAGAAGGCATTTTTTTTATTCACAGGGAATTCACTCAGATGATTAATGATGTCCAATGAGCCATTTCCTGCAGGATGTCTTTTCTAAACAATGTGATTTGGAGTCATATTGGGATTTAGAGGCCAGGGTGAGGGGAACTTGAGACTTACACAGATATCGTGAACTCTGGAGATTTCCCCAGGAGATTACTTGAAGAATTCTTATCCAGATTTTCTAGAGAAGAGACAATTAACCTACCTGCAGGGACCAAAACTGTTGTTATATTTTTAAAATTAAGGTTTTTAACTGATAAATGAAATTATATAAATTAATGAGGAAACATGAGACTTTTTTCCTCTGTTTTATGTTTC
The DNA here is from genome assembly GCF_000317375.1 of Microtus ochrogaster. Classification (NCBI taxonomy): domain Eukaryota; kingdom Metazoa; phylum Chordata; class Mammalia; order Rodentia; family Cricetidae; genus Microtus; species Microtus ochrogaster. The sequence goes on along the minus strand of NC_022015.1, from coordinate 43,909,954 downwards.
ATTAAATCACTCTGACAAACTAATTATTGTATATTATGCATTTTTATTATTCTCACCACATTCGAACTTGTCTTCCTTCACCTTCTGACTCCCAAACATTTCCTTTTCACATTCATGACTTTGAGGATTAATTGAGTTTGACCAGAGGCTATGTGTGTAGCCTTAAGTTTGGAACTATCCATTGGTGCCTGCAGGACTCACCATTGGGTACACAACTGAAGAATATGATGGTCTATTCCCCCAGAGTCCAGCAATAGCCAAGAGTTCAGGGAAGTGTAGAGTTCTATGTGACCTTCCTCTAGCCATACAGACATTGAAAGGTCCAGTTCAGTGCAAGAAAGTTCAGGAAGGCCGGGCGATGGTGGCGCATGCCTTTAATCCCAGCACTCGGGAGGCAGAGGCAGGCGGATCTCTGTGAGTTCGAGACCAGCCTGGTCTGCAGAGCTAGTTCCAGGACAGGCTCCAAAGCCACAGAGAAACCCTGCCTCGAAAACGAAAAGAAAAAAAAAGTTCAGGAAGCCACAACTATTGTAAGGTCACAGTTGCAATGGTTATGCCATATTCTGAAGACACTTTCCAGATCTCTGTTTTCTGTCTGGCACTCACATACATTCTGTCTCTTTCTCTGTGATGTTTTCTGAGCCTTTGAGTGAGTGAAATAAATGCCTTTTTTAGAGATGAAAACTCAATGTCATTTATTCTTAGCAACTTTAGCAATCATAAGTCTCCATATTCAGCATCATTCATAGCAGAAAAAGAAACTTACGTGATTAAGGTAGTGAGTAGCATTTTTCTAAGGTTAAGGCTGAGGTGTAGCGTTTTTCTACTGTTGTAAAAATAAAAATTTAGAAAGTGATTTGTCACCCTATCAGTTTAGCAAAACATTAGCAGTCTATTGACCTCCAAGACCTCCTCAGTTATTTTTTTCTTTTTCTATTATACTAGTAGTGTCATAGATGAATTCCATTTTATAGAATAGGCTTCAAATCCAGAGGACTTTAAGTTACCCTCATAGCCAATCTATGTTTGCACCAATGTATCTTGTCTGGTAGGTGGGTATTGTTGTTCATTGTGTTCAAAGCTATGGAAGACAACTGAAGGCTTCTGGCACCATCTAGAACTGTGGTGCTCAGTTTCAGTCTAATTTCTTTATGTTACAACAAATGAAAATACTATCTTCAACAATAAAGTCTTATCCACTATTTATACTAAGTAACCAAGGGGAATAACCAGAGTCTGTATAGTTTTAAGGGCCTCCACAGACTCTCTGACCAAAAATTCATAAGGCAGTATTTCACAATCAGTCCTGGGAATTTTGTAATTCAAGTTTTTAAGAGCCACACTATTTAGCAACACAGGATATCTACCCTCTAAAGCATTCTTCTTTTTGCTTGTAGGTTTTCATTGGGTTATAAACAAGTAGATTTCTACACTTACTTGTGGGTCTCAGGTAATTTTTTTATGTATTGTTGTTAGAGACTATGCTGGTTTAGTGAATTAGGAGTTGTAGTGTTTTCTTGCAACAACCATAACTTAACTAGCACTAAGTGGTTATCTAGGATTTGAAAACCAGGAATAGTATCCTTCTTGTTGACAGGGGTCTCAAATACAATTAGAAAATTGATGGTTACAAGGTATTCTTGTCTCTATTACACGCTTGGAGTTACTATGCAATGTTGGTGTTTTATGTGGGTTATAGACATTATATCTGGATAGGATTCTTGCTTGTCTCCATCCTTTTGAAACATTGATGGTGCCCTCTGATATGATGAAAATTAGTCTGGGGGGATATTCAGGTCTGTTTCAGATCAGGGGTTTATGGTCTCTGTTTCTGTAGTTACTATCTTTCCACCTCTGGGGAACAATGAAGGGTAAAAACAGCAGATTGTATGGTTTGGGCGTCTCTTGAATATTCTTGTCCAACAACTCAAAATAAGGCTTTTCATTCCTAGTATTAATGAAAATAATGTTTCTGCTGGATAGACATTGGCTTTTGGAGGAACCATTGTCAAACCATATGAAAAAAAGTGTTTTTGACTATATATGTGTGTATGACTATATATATGTATATATATGTGTATATAATTATGTATATTGTAGGGTTTGTTTGAGTAAATAATTAATAATATGGCTCCTTATGACTTTTTCAGACTTCTTAATAGTTGTTTTATACACCTCTCCCTTTCTTCTATCTCTCTATCTTCATCCTAAAGTTCCCCCCTTTTGCTATTCTCCATATGATTTTACTTGCATCCTGATATTCCCCTTCAGTCTCCACCCAAGAACCATAACCAATGAAAATGCACAGTTGTGAAACCCCATCCCAGTAAATACATATACAAAACACTCATGCCCTTAAGTCTCAGAAACATTGTTGAAAAGGATGTGGAATGAGTGTAAGATACAGAATCAGGGAGTTTGCTATGAGATTCTGTCTCCTAGGAACATCAAAATCTACATCCATGAAGCATCACCTACATGATTGGTCAAACGTGAACTGAAAAACTATAACAATGAACATGCCAAAGTGGACATAGAAAAACCCACAGTGCCTCAAGCCTACTGAAACAGCGATAGGCACCTGAGAAAAATTGGGATCATAAAAGTAGTTTTACCTAGGGAGCAGCTTCCCAATTTGACATCCAGTACCAAGGTATGAAAACATACATACAAGTAACTTTAAATGGACTGAACTGGTATATTTAGGAACTCATGTATGCATGCAATAACAAATGGGCTATGAATTTGCAAGACAATAGAGAGGGGTATACATAAAAGTTTGCACGTAGGAAAGAGGAGTAATAAATGACATAATTATATTGTAATCTCAAAAAAAGAAAAAATTGAAGCAAAAAGAAGTAGGTTTCTACCTGGTGGTTTCACACACCTTTCATTTACCTAACTATCTTCTGTTCCATATTCTCCCCATCCCTGATTAAGCCTTATTGATCTCAAGTCACATTAATGTTGTTTATAAATAATTGAATATTTGTATGGATCATTATTATATATAAAATATTTGAGTACTATATTTTCTTTATTGTACCATCACCTGAGAACATTTATATTTTCTTTCCCTTCCCTGAGTATTATGATAACCACTGGAAGGATTGTGTAGTGCCATGATTTGTTGTTGGGTCCAAACTCATTTTATTTCTTTTGAACTCTTACTCAGTGGCAGAATATGGGTTCTCGCTAAAATTATATGTAGTAGTTATGTTAATCATATCCCAGAATTCCAGATACTGGGCATACTTATCAGATTTCACATAACTGCTAGGGATTGAAACTCGTATTTGTACAGCAAGCTCTTTATCCACTGAGTAATCTCCCAAACTTTGCAGATTAATTGTTTTTGCTCTAAATTCATGAGATTAGGAAAGATGGTAAGACCTATGTTGAAACAGTTCTATGATAAACAGTCCGGAGGTAGAGCTGAATGAATCAACTTGAGCTCAAATACCTGACAATGATGAGGAAAAACTATAATTATTGTATTCTTGGAAACTGAGAAAATGAGTGGGCATGGGAGAAGACAGGGGATAAATATCACTTAATAACTAATTTAAAGAAGGAGGTAACTCTTTTTTCCACAACTTCCTAGTTTATCCAGATCAGTACTCCCTGGGTTAGATGATGAGGAAAACTGACATTTTTAAAGTAACTCTGCTTGTTTCAAGTAGAACTCTTTAAATATAACCTCATATTCTAGTCATTAAACAACATTAAATGTTTTCTATGTTCATTTGGATATCTCTGTGAAAGTAGCACAATTAAATGAACACAAAGGTAGGCATATAACACAAATTCATGTTACATTTTATTCTGAGAATTTTCTGACATCCATTTGTATAAGTCGTCCCTTTAACTGTTTGCTCAATGCACCTGTATACATAGATTTATGTTGATGTAACAGGAAAATATTGCATAAAAAGTGATTAATTATGATAATGTAATAATTTAGGTTTTTCACAATCTATCCTAAATTTATCACACATATTTTATTCAGGTTTCACTCCTCTGAACAAAACGTCATCTTTTTGACAGGAACACACATTGCAGGGATAAAGATGTCACTTCAAGTTATTGAATTCAATGTAGCAGGGAAATATGTGATTCAGTATAGAGTTAAGAAGAGAGAAATTATTTCAGATGGTGTGTATCCCAAAAAGTTAAAATTAAGGCTTCAGCATTATTTTGACCTCAATACAATCTTTGTGAATGCACGCTTCACCTCCTTATTTCTTAGGCTGTAGACTAGAGGGTTCAACATGGGTATGACCATGGTGTAAAAGACAGATGCAATTTTGTCAGTGTCCATGGAGTGACTGGAGCTGGGCTGCAAGTACATGAATATGATTGTCCCATAGAAAATGGAGACAGCTGTGAAATGGGAGGCACAAGTAGAGAGAGCTTTGCGATATGCTGCAACAGAGTTCATCTTTAGAATGTTAGCAACAATGAACGTGTAGGATATTAAGATAAGTATAAGAGCAAAAAAAATATTGAAGCTGGCCACATAAATAAGAACTAGTTCATTGACATGTCTATCAGAGCAAGATACAAGCATGACTGCTGGAATATCACAGAAAAAATGATGGACCACATTGAACACACAGAAGGAGAGAGTTAAAACATTCGCAGTATAGATGGAAGCATTCAGGAAACCACAGATAAAACAGCCAATGACTAAATATGCACATACATTTGTTGTCATGGTGGTGGCATAGTGTAGGGGCTTACATACTGCTACATAGCGATCATAGGCCATTGAGACCAAAAGGTAGTTCTCCACATTGGCAAAGGTTGCAAAAAAGAAAATCTGAGAGGCACAAGCATTGTAGGACATGATCTTGTCTCCTGAAAGGAATCCAGCTATGACCTTTGGAGTGACCGTTGAAGAGTAACAAAAGTCCACTAAAGACAGGTTACTGAGAAAAATGTACATGGGGGTGTGAAGCCGAGAGTCAAAGAGAATCAATAGGAACATCCCCAGGTTCCCCACCAGGGTGATGGTATAGATGAGGAGGAAGATGATGGAGAGGGGAAGATGCAGGTGTGGGTCATTGGTGAGTCCCAGAAAGATGAACAATGTCACTTCTGTCTTGTTCTCCATCAATGATATCAGTTAGTCAACAGGAGGCCTTAAACAATTTTTAAAAAGAGAGACAAATAAGGGACGGGAGAGATGTTTCAGCAGTTGTAACTACTGGCTTTCTATTCCAAATGACTCAGCACCTACATGACAGTTCACAACTGTCTGTAATTCCAGTACCAGGGGATCTGACACCTTCTTCTAGCTACTTCAAGCATGAGACACACATGGTGCACAGACATACATGTAGGTAAAGCAACAATACACATAGAATTATTTTTTAAAAAACTTTATAGGTTTTTAAAGGAATTAGAATCTGTAAAATCTTAATTCATTTTCTACCAAAATAAAAATTATTTATATAAATTATATGTGTGTTTTAACCAGATGCAGAAAGCTTAATAAATTTGTGAAATGATTCATTTTAATTTATCTATGTGCCAGTTCACTTTTCTTGGGCTCTGTAAAACTAACATTACTGGCTGCTCTGCAAAAAAAAAACAAAAAACAAAAAAAACTATAGAAACATCCTGTTCTCTGTCACTGACATAATGACTTTGATAAATTGCTACATCCATCTAAATTTTGAAGCAAAAGAGATAAAAATTTCCTACATATTTGAATAACATAATTTCCAATTTTTGTTTTGAATATTTTCACCCATTGCAAGCTAATGATCAAAAATAATTTACCTTAACTATAATTAATATTTTTTCTTCTGTTTCTTTTCAGTGAACTGAGTGTAATTAAGATATATATTAATTTTAATTATAATTTAAATATAATCTTGGTTACTATATTGTTGTTCTCATTAAAAATCAAGTAAATGAGTTCTCCGAAACTGTGAACTGTTTATTCTGAGTGCTAAAAGGTGCTGAATGGAGTGATGAGCTTTAATTGCATTTTACCTTTTCTTGGCACACACATTGTCATGCCTCTAATGTAGCAAATCTCCATACATTGATAAGGATATAACCAGAACCAAGAAGTTATGATTAGTTCAACTAAGGCTTTATCTTGAATCAATATTTCTAAATATTGTACATAATAGATTTTTTGAACTAACAGGTATATTAGAAAAGTGTTCAACCTCAGAAGCAGTTTATAATGAAAAAAAAAAAACATTAACTTAAACCCAGAGAGCTCAAGTTCTTAGAAGAGATACATATTGAGATCATCCAATGACTACCTAGAAAGTACCTAACTCTTCTAAACACCGTATAGCCATCTACAAAATAAAGACCTACTTGGGGTATTATTGTGAAAGTATAATAGTGTATCAAAGACAATGCATCCTCTCCAGCATAAGTTGCCATAAATGTTTTTGATCTTGGCCATTCTTGCAGGCATGAGATGGAATCTCAAGTTCTTTTGATTTGAATTTCTCTGATGGCTAAGGATATTGAGCATTTCCTTAAATGTCTTTCAGTCATTTTAGATTTATCTGTTGAGAATTCTCAGTTTAGGCTTATACTCCATTTTTATTGGGTTCTTTTGATGACCAATTTCTTGAGTTCCTTGTATATTTTGGAGATCAATATCACTTTTGGGGATATACCCAAAGAATGCTCAATCATACCACAAGGACATGTGCTCAACGATGTTCATAGCAGCATTGTTTGTCATAGCCAGAACCTGGAAACAACTTAAATGCCCCTTGACCAAATAATGGATAAGGAAATTGAGGTATACATACACAATGGAGTATTACACAGCAGGAAAAATAACATCTTGATATTTGCAGGCAAATGAATGGAGCTAGAACACATAATACTGAGTGAGGTAACCCAGACCCAGAAAAACAAATACCATATGTGCTCACTCATAAGTAGCTTTTAGACATAAAACAAAGGAAACCAGGCTGTAGTTTCACAATCCCAGAGAACCTAGACAACATTGAGAACCCTAAGAGTGAAATACATGGATCAACTCTACATGGGAAGTGGAAAAAGACAAGATCTCTTGATTAAATTAGGAGCATGGGGACCATGGGAGAGGGTTGACGGGGAGGGAAGAGGAAGGGAAGTAAGGGAGGGAAGCAAAGAAAAATGTATACTTCAATAAAAATCAATAAAAATTATAAAAAAGAAAATGGTTAATGAGCAAGCCTTAGTGAGTACTACTGATATTGTCATTACTATATGAAAATAGCATACAGGGCTTTAGTTCTGAGTAAGCTTAAATTTTGAGAACTTTTCCTTCGAATTGCCCTTTATGCATTTGGGTCCCTGGGATTTTCTGTGCCTTGTCATGAATCTTATTTTCTTTTTACTCTAAGAATATCAATGTTTGTCACCATTCTTTTTAAAAGTTTCATTATTATAATCAATAATTTTAGGTAATACATTTCACTTTTGCTAATTTTTAGTTTTTCTTTTCTCTGAACATCACCCCACAGAAAGAACAGAGATTCTGGAGCCCAAGTTCCTAGCATATGAACTTTGTTTATCTCATAGAAATAGTGTTCTTATGGTCTAACAATACTTAAACTTTCTTGTTTGGCTTCATGTATTTGGAAGACTATTAACTCTGTTATTTCCCTGTGATTATTTACATGAGCATTTGTCCACTTTAATTATGTACATATACCCTGAAAACATTTTAGTTGCCAGTCCTATGTCATATGATACCTTCTATCATTTGCTATATTATCTACAAAGGGTGTGTTTGTGTGTGTGAGTGTTTGTGAAAAGTAGAAATGAAAGTACTGTTACCTACATTATTTGTAGGAAAAAACTAAAAACTAAGAAGTTAATGGTAATCTCAGTTTTTGTAAGCAGTATGAAAAACACTCAAGATGCAAGAGTTAAAGCTTCCATCCAGCAATGAGCCTGAGCTCATGGCATAAGTGTTAAAATGTGGTTGAGAGAATATTTGCATATTTCTAATCATTTATCTGTGTGCAGAAAGATTATTTTATCTTCTGGGTTTGTATATTTTGATTGTTTTTTTAATCTCCAAGTAAATTTAACATATAGTATGAAAACAAAGCTACATCAACAAAATTACATTTTATACTCTGAGAATAACTTATTACATGAATCATTGTCTCCTGCAGTATTTTGACATCTATACCTAGACTCAGTTTTAGAAAAGCAACCCTTAGCTTTTAAATTGTTTTAGCCCTCAAAACTCTTTTTAAACAACTGTTTTAAAGTAACTTGTAGTAGGTATACATAGCCCATTTCCTTTCAGGAATTATACTTCTCACTAATGTAGATGGAAGCTTATTAGTCCCAAATAAACACACAAAGGCTTTTATTAATTATTAACTGTTAGGCCTACTGTTTGGCCTTATTACTAACAACCTCTTATAACTTAAATTAATGCATCATTCTTATCTATATTTAGCCATGTGGCTTGGTATCTTTTTGCAGTAGGGCATTCTCATCTTGCTTCCTCTCATTCTGGATGAAGCCTCTGTCTCTGCCTTTCCTCTTACCAGAATCTCTTACTCTGGTTTCCCCACCTGCACATTCTGCCTGGCTACTGGCCAATCAGTGTTTTATTAAACTAATACAAGTGAAAAATCTTTACAGTGTAGAAGAGCATTATCTCCCAATCAATGTTTCAATTTTGTCTAAAAGAAGAGGGTAAGACAGAACTTCTGCAAAGAGTAAGCTCTTAATTCACCAGGTATTATTCCTCTTCCTTTGGAAGAGTCACTTACCTCCTTATAATGAATACATACTACAGGAAACCAGACAAGATTACCCCTCTCTCATAGCTCACAGGTTGTGTCTGTATATAAAAAACAGAAGTCTGTAAGAAAACCCATAAAGAATTTGCCAGAGAGGAGTTAATCAATGGGATTTTTTGAGTGTTTTCCTTCAGCTTACTTGAAGGCCCATAGGTGATCTTCAGGTTAGTTCAAAGACCTGCATGTGTTAACAATGACTGTCATTCATAAAATAAACATCTGATGATAATAGCAAGCAGTGTGTCCCCTGGTGTGCCACATTGGGATTTCAGAGGCTAGTGCATAGAGAAGTAGAGAATTATAGACACTTAGAGAGCTCTGGAGAGTTCCCCTAGAGTGTATCTGAAGATGTACATTCTGTCTTCTTAAGAGAAAAGCAATTAACCTACCTTGGGGAGCAAACTAGTTTCTGTATGTTAGAAGTTAAATTTCCTTTTTAGTAGATAAATGAAAATATAAAAGTCATACATATTAAATGAGGTACCATGTGCAATATTTCTATACATAACGTCTTTTGTAAAAGTTCAATGTAGATTAAGAATGCCTGTCTGCTTAAGCACTATTTCTTTATGGTAAAAAACTTTCAAAATCCTTTGTTCTAGAATTTTCTTTTCATTTCTTCTAGTCTAAGTAAAAACTTTCAAAATCCTTCATTCTAGAATTTTCATTTCTTCTAGTCTTTCCAAAAACATAATACATCATTGTTATCTATAGTAACCTTTGTGCCCAATAACACATCTAGCCAACTGTAACTTGCTATAATATTAATGATTCTTTATTATTTTTATGTAATGTCCTTTATAGTACTATACAGAATATTGTGTTTCACTTTTTACAAAAATATATGCTAATTTATATTGACAAATATTTTTTAAATTTTTAAAACATTTGTGTGTTATTATGTATTTATTTACTCATCTATGATGTTTTTGTATAGACCTCTGAGAATAACTTGTAGAAACCAGTTCTCTCCTTCCTGCATATGGGTCCCAGAATTTAAACAAAGACCATAAGGCTTGAAAAGCAGCTCCTTTATCCACAGAGGCAGCTCACCATAGCCTGCATTCATCAGTTTTCTATGGACTGTGTAATTATTTTCTACTCTGAAAATAAGAAATAACTTTACAGATGTACAATTTGCTATTTTTTCTTATTTTGTAATTTTTTTTATTCTGTAGACTATTTTCTTTGCAAAGCAGGTTCTTTCTACATTCAAACAGTCATATTTTTGTTTGTTTCTATTTGTTTTGTCATTTGTTTTTAATTATTAAATGAAATTAATAATTAAATTAAATTTAAAAAACTGAAAACACTCCATCCATTGTAGTGTAGTGTTCTCAAGTGTCTCCCCTATATTTTCCTTTAGTATTTTCATAGCTTGTGTCTTTCTTTTAATTCATTTATTTATTTTGAAGATAACGTTGTAGTTGGAAAGCTGAGGTGTATGTAGTTTTATTCTTCATATAGATATCTTAGTCTCCTAGTCTCCTTCGTTGAAGTTGCCATGTGTTCTCTTGGGAAATGGCCAAGCAACACATGGCTATGGATATACAGATTTAATTCTAGAATCTCTGCTTTATTGATTTGTGGGACATTTCCTACTACTGGAGACTGCTCATTCATTTTCCTGCCAGCCAGGCCCAAATAATGACACAGAAACTATATTAATTACAATGCTGTTTGGCCAACAGCTTAGGTGTGTTCCTACCTAAGTTCTTCTATCTAAATTAACCCATTTCTATTATTTTGTATTGCCACAAGGTTGTGGTCTGCTAGTAAGGTTCCTTTTAGCACCTGTCTCCTTCATCTGCTACATGGCTTTTCTTTGACTCCACCTACTTTCTCTCTCTATATATATATATATTTCTTCCAGCTTGGCTATATTCTGCCCTGCTATAGACCAAAGCAGCTTATTTATTTGACAATGGTAATAAAACATATTCGTGGCATACAGAGGGGAATCCCATATCAATATCCCATTTGATCATGACAAGTAGTTTTTCTAATACACTTCTTGATTTAGTTCGTAAGTAACATGTTGAGGAATTTTTATCTATACTCACGAGAGATATTAAGCTTCCACTTCCCCATTCATTGTGCCATCTTCCATTACTGTGCCCTGGTGTGGGACAATGATCTGTATTCTGTTATATTTTAAATAAACATTGATTGGCCAGTAGCCAGGTAGGAAGTATAGGTAGGACAACCAGATAGGAAGTAGAGCTGGGTCAATGAGAACAGGAGAATTCTGGGAAGAAGGAAGTCCTAGTCTGGAGTCATGACCCAGCCACAGAAGAAGTAAGATGTGACCTCCTTGCTGAATAAGGTAATGAGCCACATGACTAGGATAGATGAGAATAATGGGCTAATATAAGTTATATATATATATATGTAAGTATAAACATACATATATATAACTTGTATATAATATAAGTTAATAAGAAGCTTGAGCTAATGGGACAACAAGTTTATAACTAATGTAGACCTCTGTGTGATTTCTTTGGGACATGGCAGGACAGAAACCCTAACAACAGTGCCCTATCTTGGCTTCCTTTTCTGTTGCTGTAACAGAAAATACTGATAAAAGCAACTTAAAGGTTAGATACTTAATTTGGGTCACAATTCCAGGTTATAGACTATCATTACAGGGAATTCATTCTCACATTAATCACAAATTCAATGCTCTGTCCTCTTTTTCTTTGTATTTGTGTGTGTGTGTGTGTGTGTGTGTGTGCATGTGTATGTTCCAAAATATATCATACATTCTATTCAGTCTACATTTTGTTGCTTGTATGCATATGATTTCATTTTTTTATGATGACAGTAAAATTTGGGAAAAGTTTTTAATGCTTGTTAGAATTCATTTGTGATGTCACCCAGTTTGTTTAATGGAACGTTTTGTTATTAATTCAAATCATTGGTTATTAATGTTCTGTTAGGTCCATTGATCATGTTTTATTGCATTTAGTGAGCAATGTTGTGAATAAAGCATTTGGAGCTAGAAAGATGGCAATGATTTGAAGCTCAGGGTGTCTTTGAGGGTTCCCTGGCAGTGGTACCAGGATCTATCCTGGTGCATGTGCTGGCTTGTTGGAGCCTATTTCCTATGGTAGGATACCTTACTCAGTCTTGATGCAGGTGGGGAAAGTTGTTCCTGCCTCAACTTGATGTGCCAGGCTTTGTTGAGTTCCGATGGGAAGCCTTACCCTTTCTGAAGTGTGGATGAGACATGGATGGGCAGAGGAGCAGGAGGATGGAAGGAAGGGGGAACTGTGATTGGTATACAAAATAAATTTTAAAATTAGAATAAAAAAGCTGTTTTGTCCATGTTTTATCCATCCATATGCTGAATTTTAGTCCTTCTTATGCATTATTACCATTCTTATCCCAATGAAACCCTTCTTCTCAACAAGTTTCCTTGCTACTTTCATATCTTTCTCTCCCTTTTTCTGCCTAGTGACTTTTTTAACTTTTTATTTATTTTATTGAGCTATTCATTTTTCTCTGCTTCCCTCCTTTCTTCTCCCCTCCCCTTCTACCCTCTTCCATGCTCCCTATGCTCCCAATTAACTCAGGAGATCTTGTCGTTTTCTACTTCCCATATAGATTAGACCCATGTATGTCTCTCTTAGGGTCATCATTATTGCCTAGGTTTATTTGGGTTGTGAATTGTAGGCTGGTTTTCTTTGCTTTATGTCTAAAAGCCACTTATGAGTGAGTACATAGGATGTTTGTCTTTCTGGATCTGAGCTACTTTCATATCTTTTATGTGTCAGTCATAGAGTTAAAATAAGTTTGCTTATATGAGTGTTGGTACAAAGTTACTTACTAAAACTGGGCAACTTGTAATTGAAAAATATAATACCCCATTCAGTATTAACTGCTAATAGTCATCAGAGATGGGCAGAGCCCCATGAGCCTTTTTCTTTTCCAGTATGAAATATTGAGGGGCCCACTCTTATATGGACCTTATGCAAGTAACCTCAACTGCAGTGAATTCATGGGCATGTCTAGAGGTCTTGTCATGTCTAGAAGACACTATTTTCCAGAAGTCCTCTCAACCTCTGACCTTTAACAGCCTTTCTGACCCCATTTTCTCAATGTTCCAAGATCTTTAGGGGAGGTAATATATATTGACTGTAGAGCAGTCTACAGTCAATAGGGGAGAATTCCCATGTGTAGACTTACAAGATATTTTGCCATCAGTTCACTTAATTATAAAAGCCAAAATTACCCACTTGTGGAGGCCCGAAAATATGATCCTATTTCCACATTGACCAAAGGTTAAATACTTGGAACTTACCTCTAGTTCCTTCAAGGTTATTGTGCTTCTACCTCAAACAAAGTTCCCACCTAGATGTAGGTCAGAGAGTTCTGCTCTCTCAAAGTTATTGTCAACAGGTGTGACTAATAACCAGACCTTGTACTCCAGAATTAGAGAAGTATATCTGTTCCTTCCTCAAACAAAAGTCTAAAGATACAGTTCTCTTAAGGATTCCAGGGAGTGGTTTGCCTACAGAATGTTTTGGTCTAGGGTATAAGCATGACTTATTTTGTTGTAGCAACAGAAAGTCTAACTATGAATGCAACCTGTGACCTTCAATTAGTATGTTCATTTCCTCGTATCATATTAATGCAGTCTTTTGTCTTATATCTACCTTTTGGGGTCAGGGGTATTTTGAGCAGTTGGAAATTGAATGCGGGTGAATTTTCAGTACTCACTGGAATTCCCTTCTGATACTATCTTATACGCTTCTCCATTTTATTATTTTCATTTGCATCTTCATATTCTTTACTATATTTCTAAATCCCCAAGACTCTACTCTGGTCCCCAACACCCACTGTGTTTTCTGTGAAGGCTGGAAACCAGGAAGGCTAATGGTATAATTAAGACACACTTCAAAGAACTGAGAAATGGGAAGGGGGGAGAGATCAAGGACTTGTGAGCTGGTAGCTCCACTATCTAGAAGTGACAGAAGAGAGACGTCTCTCTCAGACAACAATAGGAAGAAAGAGAGAAGGAGTGGAAGGATATTATATTATATTACTTAATATATTATATATTAAATAATATTTCTGAAATATTATTTCTGAAATAATATTTCAGAAATATTATTATAAGCTCTAAGAAAGACATAGGTTGGGACATCCTTGTTACTGAATTTTTCCATTGATCTTTCTTTTCTTCTGTTTTGAATCCTGACACTGTTTTGCCATGTAACTTAAATTTATTTCAAAACATTAATCCATGCGTATCATCCTCTTCATTGCTGATAATCCATGGATTTGCCAATAAATTTGTCAAGAATAAGTTTATTACTAAAGTATAACTTAATACAGTCAAAATAGAGCATAAAACAACCATGTAAAAGCAAAGTACATTTCTTCCAAAAATTGGCCACATCTGTGTCCATATGCCCTCCAACATAAAGGACTTTCAGTGGGCTCCAATGCATAGTCTGTATTGTGTTCTTATTCTACAAACATTTGCACTAACACAGGTAGAAACTGAACTCAGAGTTGATTTTTGTAAGTCAGGGCATAGCAGAGAAACCATTGAAATCACTGCTCCATGAGTGGGGAAATAGTTTTTGTTGTAAAGAAGAGATAAGATAGTCAGATGTATCTGAAAGAGTCCAAAGCAGAAATAATAAGAAGCAGACTGGACATGGTCAAGGATATCTTTAAAAGAAGTAAGAATAGCAAGAGAGAGAATAGCGGCATTAGTGAGGACAAGGGAATAATTTTGTCTTATATAGGGAACCAACTGATATCATGGAGGAGGGAAACCAGCTCCCCACAACAACCTGGGAGCTATCATAGTGGAGGAGGAAGAAGGTGAAAAGGGCCAGAATTCTAGACTAGACTTTGAAATGCATAACAAATATGTATGAGTAGGGATTGAAAGTCTAGAAGCCAGCATGGACTTTTACATACAATGGCATATATAGCCAAGGAAAATGACTTTCTTACAGAACCCCAAGTGTTTGTAGGTTCCTGAAAAATACTGACCTTGGGCTTTTATCTGTCTGCCAGAAATCCTTCTATAGTCTAGCTTGAGCTAAGCCTATGCTGTCACTTCTGTACTTATGCACTGACTCATGCAGTATGAGAAACTGGAATTTCCTTTCAACATGAGAATTTTTAAATGTGATTAAAGTTGGCTTAGTGAGTAAAGGTGTTGTTTGCCTAAACTGAGAGCCTGTTTAATCCTCAGAACCTGTGTGGTAGAAAAAGAGAGAGACTGCCTTTCACCAGTTGTACTTTAACCTTCAAATCAGTTCTCTGAAATGCCTGTCACACATTGTACACTCACACATGCACACACACACACACACACACACACACACAAATGCATGCACACACACACACATGCACACACAGACAGACAAGTGATGGATAGATAGATAGATAGATAGATAGATAGATAGATAGATAGATAGATAACAAATTAAATCTGATTCCATGGGAAAACGTGAGAGAAATAAATCTAGGTATTGCACACCTCAAATGTGTAAAATCAGTATTGTAAATGCTATTTTGCCCTGAAAACAATCTTTCTGAACGCACTCTTGACTTCCTTGTTCCTCAGACTGTAGACCAGGGGGTTCAACATGGGGATGACCATGGTATAAAACACAGATACAGTTTTGTCAGTGTCCATGGCATGACTGGAGCTAGGCTGCAAGTACATAAAAATTACAGTACCATAGAAAATAAAAACAGCAGTAAAATGGGATGCACAGGTGGAAATGGCCTTCTGATGGCCTACTGCTGAGTGCATCTTTAGGATTGTGATAAAGATCATTAGGTAGGATATTAAGATGACAATGAGAGCAAAGAAGATATTGAAACTGGCTACACAAACAAGAATCAGCTCATTCATGTGTTTATCAAAACAAGAGAGTACCATGACTGCTGGAATATCACAGAAGAAATGATGCACTACATAGGGCTCACAGAAGGAGAGACTGAATGCATCCCCAGTGTAGATGCAGGCATTCATGAAGCCACAGGCATAGCAGCCTGCAATCATGCATACACACACACCTGTAGTCATGGTGGTAGTATAGTGTAGCGGCTTACACACGGCTGCATAGCGATCATAGGCCATTGAGGCCAAGAGGTAATTTTCCACAGTAGCGAAGCCAGTAACAAAGAACATCTGAGTAGCACAGTCATTGTAGGACATGACTTTGTCTCCTACTAGAAACCCAGCCATAACTTTCGGAGTGACTCCTGAAGAGTAACAGAAGTCCACCAGTGATAGATTACCAAGGAAAATATACATGGGAGTATGGAGTTGAGAGTCCAGGACAATAAGCAGGATCATCCCCAGGTTCCCCACCAGGGTGACGGTATAGATGAGGAGGAAGATGATGAAGAGAGGAAGTTCTAGGGCTTGGTCATCAGTGAGTCCCAGCAGGATGAACCCTGTCATGTCTGTGCTGTTCTCCATTAGGGTTACTAGAGAATCAAAGGATGCTCTGTATCAAAGTGTCAAAAGTTACAAAAAGATTAAGAAGTTAAATTGAACATCACATTATCAAGCAACATGTACTTTGATATTTTCTCTAAAGGCATGATCTTGAGAGAAGTGATTGCAATTTATATGCAGGGCTAAGTTATTAAATCTGTAGAATCTTTAACAATGTTCTGCCCAATTTCAATTTTATAGATTGTTAGCAAACATGCAAACAGTTTAAGAATCTAATCAAAATGATTTTCTGGCTGAATCTATTTTCTAATTCATTTCTCTTTAGTTCAGTCAAACATGTGTTTCTCATTTGCCAAGAACTGCCATAAAAACTTTATGGTGTATTGTTTCCTCCCAACAGAATTTTGTGTTTGACTGCCTGTTCTAATCTTATAAATTATGAAGCACAAAAGGTTGAGTCATTTATTCATATTTATACAAGCCTAATTTGGGGATTTCTGTTCAGAAGTCAAGTCATTCTTTTGTGTGTGTGTGTGTGTTGTGTATCCTAATCTATTTTTTATTACTTTAAAAAAATACCAATCCAAATTCCCACTTCCCCCCCTCACTCACCTCCCACTCCCTCCACACATCCTCCCACCCACCCCCTCCAATCTTAAGAGAGGGCAAGGCACCTTGCCCTGTGGAAAGTCCAAAGCCCTCCCCACTACATCTAGGTTGAGCAAAGTATACATCCAAAGAGAATAGGAGCCCAGAAAGTTAGTACGTGCAGTAGAGACAAATCCCAGTGCCATTGTCATTGGCCCCTCAGTCTGCCCCAACTGTCAATCACATTCAGAGGATCTAGTTTGATCTCGTGCTCATTCATTTCCAGTCCAGCTGGAGCTGGTGAGCTCCCATTAGCTCAGGCACATTGAAGTCAAGTCATTCTTATGTCTATTCTGAGTCACTTCTAATTTTAATAGACTAACATATTTAACTGAACTTATGCCAATGTACAATTTCCACTTTGGTTCAGTCTCTATTTTGAGTTTCATAATTAACTAAGTGATTTCACAGGTAGCTATTCTATCTTGTTCACTGAGTATTTGCATTTCATCAATGGAACAAGAAACAAACCCAGAAATGAAGGTCCAAAAGTGCCATTAATAAATTAATAAGTCCTGAATTGCATTTTATGTCCCCCCAATACACACTCATTTTATGCATCTTACAGTTAGGACACATTGATAGCATTGTGGTTTAAAGCATAAACTTTACACTAGGTTGAAGATAATACAAGGTGAACTCTGAAATTATCTTCATACAAGTCAATGCCTAGTGGATATGGTGGGATAACTAACAGGATGGAAATGATAACCTCAGAAAGACTCTTACTGAAGATCTATCATCAGATATAGATACAGAGTTCGTGTTTCTAGAAATGGTGCACATAAGACTGGACATTTACTACACTGATCTTGATCAAAATTTCCTGAGTATCTTGTTCTCATATGCAAAATGTAGACAGTAATGAGACCTGCTTAGAGATGTTACTCTGAGAATTTAAACAGCTAATATGTAAAAGGCAGAAAAATGTGTGCTCAGTACAGTCAGGAAAGTTTTGTTTATCATGTTACTGTTAAACTTTCCTAGTATTGTATATACTGGTTTGATCAATGCGGATCCTGACACACAAGACTTTGATTTTCAGTAAAGATTTCCCATTTTAAAATTTTTCTCTCCAATATGGAAGGACTTGGGGGAGGGGAAGAATATTACCAAAATAAATTTAAACTTTAAAATTATTTTAAATAATAAAAATAAAAATGAATAGCTGTCTCCAAATTATTTCTTGCTATATCAAAGCCACTAGGATTTTCTAAGCTTTCTGATGTTGTCAGTCTGTCCTTATTCCACAAATGTGATTGGTGATTCCATAATTCAAGGTGAGTCTGTATTTTACTTTTGATATGATGAATTGACTTTAACTAATCATCTCATCTCCAATCAATGGCATACCTTAGCCAAACTAGAGTCCATAAATTGAAGTATTCCTGAATTATGGGATGTCTTTGCCTCACAGATTTACTTTGATGGCAAGTTCCATCCTAGATGCTATTATATCTGAGTCTCTTCTCATGTAGTAAGAGCATATTTAATTTCTTGATTATAATTGAAGCTTTTGAAGAATAGTCATCCAATTATAATTATTATTCCTAACTTTTCATCCTCATAACATCAATTTATAAGATTGATTTGAACATTGTTTTCTATCTTTAACAAATACAATATTAACTTAGAAGATACTTAGCTCTACAACCAGTAATGAAAGCTTTTATAAATATGTCTGTAAGTTCCTGTGCATCTAAGTTTTGGGAGACAAGTAGCATTTTCATTCTTTACTATTAGGAAGTTGACAATTGAAATGTATATATATTCTAAAAATTATATGTCCAGTTTTTTTTAAAAAGGTCAAGATTCAAAAGTTAAAGGTGTTTTCAACCTAATTAAAATTCTGTGAATTTTATTCATACCACTGTCAACATGTGTAGGTGTATTAGTGTTAATTGGCATGAGATCACAGGGCAAAAGTTAAAGCACACTTCAACTCTTGTCATGAAGGAAGCATTCTTTCACTTTGAAGATTATATGTTTTCTTTCCTTGTTGCTTTCCTCTAATAAGAAGCAAATACATAGTTAACAATATGAGAGTATAGCCTAATCATCTAGGATAATGTATGCTTTGTTTTTTGTTAATTCTTACTGAGAAATAAGCATGATGTGTCATAAGAATATCTACATTCCTTATTATGGAAATTTTTAGATTTACCTCAGATTTTGAAAACATATTGAAATCATCTAATCTTCTTTTAGAATAACCTACAGTGAATTTAGTTGCCTTGATGGTTTTGCAGACAAAAATTATGAAAAGTTCATGGAGAATAGATGCTTACCAGTTTTCTAGGAGAAAACAGTCAATCTAGAATAGCATTCTGAAATTCCCAGATCAGCCATGGAATACCGTGTAAGTGCTGTGTGAGAAGCTCCCTCTCAGGCAGTGGTCGAAAAGTCCCAAATACTCTACTACAGTGAACGGAGAGGAAAAGAGTATTAGCACTGATTAAGGCCCGGTTACTCCATTAATTCTTGGAAGAGTCTCTGACTTCATCCTAACATGCTTCATGGACACAATAAAATTGTGTAGCCCACAAATTGTGCCTGTACATAGTGAAGATCTACAAAGATTCTCATGAAGAGGTTAGTAATTAAAAGTCAATCAGTGTGAATTTATCTTTGTTTCTCTAGACCTTAGTTGAAGGCTTATAGCAAATCCTCACTCAGGTCAAAAAGGCCTGTAGATGCTAAGAATGATGATCATTTAGATCAAAAACTAATGACCAGTGAAGCATGTCATACCATGTATTCCTCCTAAAATGACATCACTTTGAGTTAAATTACACTTAGAGGCCAATACAAGGAGACGTGGGGCCTCCTAGAGACCATGAGACCTCTAGAGAGTGATTCAATGAGATTGTCTAAACTTCCTAATCCTACAGGGTAGAAGCAATTAAGTTGTCTGTGGAGATTCAGCTAGTTATTTTTATTGTACAGATTTTTATTAAATTTCTTTCTTTTCTTCTAATTGATGAATAAATTGTATACAGAAATATCTCACTTTCCAATGTGTAGCTCTGGAAAATCTCATTCAAATAACACTCAGATAACATATACAGTGTCATCTAAGTCAATTGTCTGAGCTTCTCTTAGATAACTTTCCGTCCCACTTCTTTGATAACTGGATTTATCCAAATATGTTTGTCATGCCATCATTAGAGAACCCTTACAAGAATAACTATGAGTGAATACTGTGAAAAACTATACACCAACAAAATGGGTAAGACTGATAAAAATACAAACTTGGGATAATGTTCATCCTACCAAAATTGACTCCAGCAAATCTGTTGCGAAATATTTTTATATCCATAGAAACGTGCTGCTCCCATCCTTTGTCAGAGAACCTTCCTTTTGCAGTGGATATTGCTTAATGGAGAGTCTCATAACTGCCAAAAAAAACTAAGAATAAGTGACCATGAGCACTTAATTTGGGGGCAGCTTCCATATCAACTTTCCAACCCAACCTTTCCTTTCTCCTCCTCCTTTCTCTCTCTCTCTCTCTCTCTCTCTCTCTCTCTCTCTCTCTATTTCTATCTCTATCTCTATCTCTATCTCTCCTTTCACTCTATCTCCCTCCTTCCCTTCATTCTCTTTAATAAAACTCCACACTCAAGCTGTCTATGCATGGAATATTCTATCACTCAAGGCAGTTTGGACCTCACCCACCATGGGACACACTGCCAAGGTCCCTCTAGCACTGTATCATAAAAATGACTCCATACAAACATCTGACAGGCAAGTGGCCTTAGGCTACCCCTCTACAAAGATCTTTCAAGCCACGAAGAGCTGAGACTTAATAGGTTTAGAAGCTGCTCCAAGCCTTTTGCCCATCTGTCTTGCTGCATCATAAGGGAAGAAGACCCCAGTTTCTAGTGTTTAGTATTTGGTGCTCATAGACAAGACCTTAATTTGTGGCCTTTTATCTATTTTTAAGTTTAAATATTAATAATATAAAACATTTTATAACTTAATATGTCCTATACCCTTATAAATTTAAATCCTTTAAAAACTTTTCCTTAAAAAATTCTAGCTTTTTAAATTTTTCTATAAAACTCTAAAATTTCCTCTAAAAAGAGTAAAAATCTCTCAACTGTATGTTTCTGCAATGTCAAAAATAAAGTTTTTTTTTCTTCAGGATGGAGAAAGCAGTGCATAGCCACAATCTACATAAGGCAAAAAATATCCTCCAAGAGTGTAAAGAATCCAAAGCTCACTATCTGTGACTCATTCATAATCTGTTGGTTTTCTCAAGAGGTTTCACTCACCTCTTTGGCCTCACCCTCAGCAGGATATATATGCCCTGCCTTCTAGATCTCAGTCTACTTCATGTCATTCTGGCTGGCACTTTTGATGACTATAACATGGCACTAGTATTTCCAAGACTGCTATGGTCCACCATTACAATTGGGCTCTCTTTAGCAATTTGCCCTTCACACGTTTGCAACTGTGTTGAACCATTATCACCTGGGTGATTCTTTTTTTTT
>NC_022015.1:43882760-43887815 GCF_000317375.1 Microtus ochrogaster | reverse complement strand
ATGATTGGGATACAGGAAGGCTGGATAGGGGAGCACGGAAGCACAATTCTTAGTTAAGGGAGCCACCTGGGTGATTCTTAATTACCACAGTTTAGCTGCCAGAGCAAGGTACTTTCTTGCATATAAAAGCATGGAAGTGCAGGTTTAATACATTATTAAACAAGCATTGTTTTTAAATTCTATTGTTCATGAACCTTGTTTTCAGTACAGGACATGAATTATCATTCAAAAATCCATCCTCCAAAATATCTTGGAATCCATTGCCTCCTTGGTAGACCACATGGTCACCCTTAATCAAGATGATTGTGCCATCACATGACAACTGAATTCAGTTTTAACTAAAAGAGACAGACTTGTTGAGGATCTGCTTGGATTTAGATATAGGCAGGGGAGGGAAGGAATACTTCAACAAGTGTTCTGTTTGGGAGCTAGGGATGAGTCTGAGATAGTGGGGTGTGCAGGGGAGGAAGGTGAGTTAACTTGATTGCTTTCCCAACTTGATTGGTTAGTTCATTCACAGAGAATGTCTGCTAGTGTTGGAGGCTGGATACTGGCTCCTAGGCAAAAGTGGCTTGTAGGTTAGCAGTTGGAGCCTTTTAGATTTGGGCCATTTCCCTGGCCTGCTTGGCTGGTGTGCTTACAAGTAATGCCTGCTGTTGCTGGAGGCATAGGATACTGGGATGAGTTGGAGAGGGAAATAGATGTTGCTTGGAGAAATCCACTGTCCTTAGTGAAAAACTTAGTAAAGGTATGGATACTTTATGCAACGGTACTCTTGGAAAAACAAGCTACCACTAAAATAATTTAATGAATTCATGCAATTACACAGATTTACTTGCTTTTAAAACACCAAAGGAAACAATACCAGCATATCAAAAGGATATCTGTGTGCACTTACACCCCAGGGAGATTATTGCTGCACAACATCTAAGATACAAAATAAGCCTAGACACTGATCATTGAGTAAATGCACCTTTAACACAACATATAAACACATGGAATATTATTATACTTCCCACAATGATGTTTTCATAACATTTGCATCAAAGTTGTTAAATCCCAAAATCATAATGTTAAGAGAAATAAAAGCAGGAACATAAATACTACACTATCTTCAATATGTGAATATTAAGTGATAAACTGATTGTTAAAGACTAAAAAATGTAATAAGTTCTAGTACTCCTCCATAACATGGGAGACTACAACTCACCATAATGCTGTAAGATAAATATTCAGTGGTTCCAAAAACCAAAGCTATTAAAGGAGAAAACATTAATTATCCCGATTGGGTAATTACATACTTGGCAATATCTATATAATATCACAGTAAACTATAAATTCATCCTAATTATTATATAATAATAAATGAAATGTTTTATAAGGTCACACAGTAATTCACAGGCATTGGAATTGGGTTGGAGGTGTGTCCCTGTGAATCTACCAGGCTGCATGTGCCTTTTGTGGAACATAGGTCAAGTATCATGGGAACAGACCTGATTTCTTGGCTCTGCTAAGCCATAATAAATTTGGTAGAGACTTTGCAGCCAGTCTGCCTCTGTGGAAATTCCATGCCTCACCCAATGCTGTCTAAAGTATCTACAGTTTATGTGGGATGTCATTCTGTATATGTGTTGCTTTTACTGGTTAATGATTAAAGGGGAGATGATGTGGGATTCCCCTCTGTCTGCTGTGAATATGTCTTATTACCATTGATTAAAAAAGAAAATGCTTTGGTCTACGGAAAGGCAGAATATTACGAGGTTAGGAGAGATAAAGAGAGAGAGTAGGCACAGTAGCTGCCAAAAAAGAGGGACACTAGAATCTTACCAGTAGGCCACAGCCTCATGGTGATATATAGATTAATAGAAATTGGTTAATTTAAGTTTTAAGAGATAACTCAGAATATGTCTAATCTATTGGCAAGACAGTGTTGTAATTAATATAGTTTCTGTGTAATTATTCGGGTCTGGGTGGCCAGAAAATAAACACGCAGTCTCTGTCTACATACAGTGGTTTGAATGAAAAATGTTTCTCATAGGCCCATGTATCTAAGCACTTGCTCTCCAGGGGTGGCACTGTTTCAGGGAGTTTGTGGGACCTTTAAGAGATGTAGTCTTGATGAAGTATGTCACTGAGGGTAGACTTTGGGGGTTTATAGCCTTATCTTACTTCCCATTTACTCTCTTTGATTCCTGTATGTGGCTGAAATATGATCAACCATCTTTTTGCCCCTGCCACATGCTGCCATACCTTCTCACTGTTATGAACCCTCAGTCTGGCACCATGAACAGAATAAGGTATTTCTTCTAAAGGCTGTTTTTGTAGCGGTATTTTATCATAACAACAGAAAAGAAACTAATAAAAAATATTTTAAAATTGAAGTGACAATAAAATGTATCTCTACCCAGCTTCTGTTCTCTGCACTCTTACAGAATTAGCTTCCAATGGGTGCCACCACCATTATTTCTATAATTATACTTGCAAAATCACTGATGTGAGCTTGAATCAGGATTGCTACATAATAGGCATCCCACTGGGATGCGAAAAGCAGAGACATTTGTGTTCACCTTAGGTATCATAGTTCAAGGTCTCATAGAAACCATGCATCATTGTCTCAAAACTGTCTGTGAGGTCCTCGCTTTATAGATCTTTGATAAACAGAACAGCCTCTCCAAATGCTTTCAGGATAATTTTCTCGTTGTTTTGCTGAACGTCATTTGATTTTCTTGTATCCATATAAATGTCCTTTATCCATATAAATTGTCTCTGAGTCACACTATTGGTTTTACTTCTAAATATAATTTTTATTCTTTAAGTAGCTGGACTCAAAAATTCTCAGACCTTTACATTCTATATAGTGAACACTTAATGGCTTAGTGATCTCTTCTGCCATTCTAACATGCATCCAAAACCCTTACAAGTCATGCCACATTCTGTTAGTTGCCTTTCCACCTGTCAAGTGAAGACAGGGTACTCATTCCAGAGGATGTACTTCTCACCAGACAACTGAACCAGCTGGTACCTTAATCTTGAAATTACCCTCAAAGCTAGAAGGGAACTTATTTATTCTTTTTTATCACCAATTTCCAAGTGCTCAGGTATAACCTAGGCAGAAACTGTTGGTAAAAATTCAATACTATTATATTTCAAATACATAAAAATGTATAGTTTATTTTGCAAGTAAATTATGAGTAGAAAGTGGAACAGATTTGAGCTGAATAGCAGCACTAGTCTTAATCTTGTGAATATAATTTTCAAGGTAATTCCGATGAGCATTCAGGAGACAAAGGTAATAGAATATCAGTCTTTGGAGGAACTCCTAAATATTCATGATCAGAGTGCTTGCACATGGACAGAAAATCAAAGGCTGTTCTTAAGGGATCAGAAAAAGTAATAAGGAATATATTAATAGGAACTAGAAGAAACTAGGCAATTGTTTACATGTTGACTACCCAGTCCTAAATCTAACTTCTTACTGCAAGAGTTCTCTAGAAATTAAATACTATTTTTATATTGATAACTCTCAAATGTATTACTTCATTGTAGTTTTAAATTTGTTCTGGGGCATCCAAAAGAAACTTCAGGTTTAAATGTTAAAAATGAAGCTCATTTCCCCTTTCTGCTACTAACTTTATACTATTATGATATTTCTCATCAGCCATTTACTATTCTACTTTCTTAAGCAACTGGATTACTAGTTTCTCACACTTGCATCCAACAAATTATTTACTTTTCAAAAACATTTAAATAATCCATAATGGTAATAAAAAAACATTAGGTCCATTTTGTGTGTGACTTAATCTGTGTCTACTGTTTCTCTGTTGATTTTTGTCTACATGCCCTGTCTGTTAGTGAAAGTAGGATATTGAAGTTTCCTGTTACTACTGTGTTATAGTTAATCTCTAGATTAATGACTAGTATTGGATGTATCAAAGTTTAGAATATATATACATATATATGTTCAAAATCATAATTTCCCACTTATTAATTGCTCCTTTTGTCAATATGAAGATTTTTTTTAATCACTGTATGACTTTATCACTTCTGATTAGTTTTGACATGAAGAGTGAAATTCAGATTTCCCTAATGGGAGGCTGGGAGGAGGCGGAAACTTGAGTAACTTCTTTAACACAGTCACTCTTCATCATTCTTATCATTCCCTCTTGCTAGTAATCACTTGAGGACTTTTACCTATGAATTTAATTTGCATAAATATCATAAATATTATGTGTTTTATTAAACAAATATAATGATGTAATTTATGTTTGAATCTCCCTAATCATATATAACACTACAAAATCTGAATTTCACTCTTCATGTTAAAACTAATCAGAAGTGATAAAGTGATACAGTGATTTAAAAAAATCTTCATATTGACAAAAGGAGCAATTAATAAGTGGGAAATTATGATTTTGAACATATATATGTATATCCCTTTTAAGATGAAATGTGTGTAATAGTGATCTTTCCATGAAACATGAAGAAAAACACTACAAAATATAAAATTTAGGTTTTTTTTAGAATGTGTAACATCAAATTTCTCCATGATTGAATAGTTTTAATGAATATTGTATGTTTGGTATTCTGTAACAGTTCCAAAGAATATAGCTACAGTGGTTTGAATAAGAATAGCCCCATAGACTTACAGGTTTGAATATTTGGTAGAACTGTTTGGGAAGGAGTAGAAGCTGGGGTTGTGTGTCGTTTGTGCTGGGATTTGACGTTTCAGAAACATTCCATGTATATTCTCTGTTGCTATGTGCTTTAGGAATTCCTACTGCCTCTTATACTATATATGCTCTTATACTGGTCTCTTATACTATATATGCTGATGTAAAGCATGCCTCTGGCCTTTTTTCCAGATCTGGGATTCAGTTGCTGTTCCCCCTTCCCTTGGAGAATTGTGATCTGTGAGTCCACCCCTAAATAAATAACCTTCTATTATTATCAAAAAAAAAAAAAAGAAGTTACTCAAAGTCTAGTAAAAGAAGTTCTAGGACAGGAAAATATAAGGTTCAGTTATTTTTTAAACAAGTTTGATAGCTTAGATTCAGA
>NC_022015.1:43875276-43881770 GCF_000317375.1 Microtus ochrogaster | reverse complement strand
TCTTATTCTCTGCACGTTGGACATTTTTTTTTATTCTTTAGGAGACTAGCATTATTGTTCCACATTTGCTCTGATCTAATGAAGCTCTAGTCACCCCAAAATGACAAATTCTTACATCCTCTCTCAAAACTAGTATCTCCTTCATATTTAAATCTTGGTAAGGCTTAACTGTCATCTTCTGGGGTAGAGTGGTAGAGGAAATGTATACATGTTCTACTTAACATTTGAATAATTCTGTGAGTTATATAATAATCTATGAGAATACTGCCTGAAAATGCCAAGTAAGCCAGCTGAATCATGCTCTAAAGGATAAGAGATCTACTGAAGATGAGCAAAGGTTGCCTAGAATACAGCCAGTATCATTAACATAAAAGAAAATGAGACTATGTTGGACAGCACAGATCAGCTGAAGTAATAAAACATGCAAAAACTCATAAGTGAGCCTAGACTAGAAACAAAGGGGCTTCCCTGTCCAGACAAGTATATATGGTAGCAAACCATCGCCTTGAGCCACTAAATGAAGGAATTTTCTGCTACACAACATATAAATGATTAATTGCAAAAATTGTGTAAATCTCTAATTAAAGCTTGGTGTTGAGCAGACTTCATCTTCTCAATGGTTTTCTTTAAAGCATTATGGACCTCTTTATTTCTTAAGCTATAGACAATTGGGTTCAACATGGGAACTACTATGGTGTAGAACACGGATGCCATTTGGTCATTGTCCAAGGAATGACTAGAACTGGGCTGTAGATACATGAAGATTACAGTTCCATAGAATATGGACACAGCGGTGAGGTGGGATGCACAAGTAGAGAAGGCTTTCTTCCGTCCTTCTGCTGAACGCATCCTCAGGATAGCAATGAATATGAAAGCATAGGAGGTCAAGATAACTATCAGAGCAAAAAAGACATTGAATGATGTTATGATAAAGAGCACAATCTCATTCACATATATATCAGAGCAAGAAAGATCCAGGATTGGAGGGATATCACAGAAGAAGTGATGAATCACATTAGAATGGCAAAAGGAGAGATCAAAGATAAACCCGGTATAGATAGAAGATTCAGCTAAGCTGAACACATAGCAGCCAATCACCATATGAGTACACACACTAGTAGTCATGGTAGTGGCATAATGTAAGGGCTTGCAAACTGCAGCATGTCTGTCAAAAGCCATGACAGCAAGTAGGAAACAGTCTACACTCGCAAAAGACACAAAGAAGAACATCTGGGCAACACATCCCCCATAGGAGATAACTTTATCCCCTGTGAGAAGCCCAGCCATCACCTTTGGAGTCACAGTTGAGGAGTAAACACAGTCCGCCAGAGAGAGATTACTGAGGAAAAGGTACATGGGAGTGTGGAGACGGGAGTCCAGCCAGATCAACACAATCATGCCCAAGTTCCCGATCAGTGTGATGAGATAGATGAGGGTGAATGTTGTAAATAGGGGGACTTCCAGTTCTGGGTTGTCAGTTAGTCCCAAGAGTATAAATGTACTCAGTCTGCTGCGGTTTGCCACATACAACATTTCGATATTGTATTTTACCTGTCAAAATTATGAAAGGACATGAACAGGTTGATGAGTATGTCTTTCTCAGAGTGCATGAGACACTGGGTTCAATGCTCAGTAATCCCCACAAGTAAGCGCATGATATAACATGAGAACACAGCGTAAAGAGTTGTGGATTTATATTGCTCAAAATACTACTTAATGTATAGTTAAAAGAAAATGAATAATCATTATAGCATTCTAAATATATATGATGTTACTAATAACAGCAATGATGTATGCATATGTTATTGGAATATAGAAAATGAGAAAAAAATTGTTTGAACCTTATCACTCAAACAGTTTGTGTAGGTAGCTGTCTAACTTTCATTGAAATTTACTTAGGCAAAATAAAACTTTCACAAATATTAAATGCTAGCAAGGATAGTGTTTCCAAAGTAAAAACAAAGAGGAATTTTCAAATGCTATCTTGTGCTGCAGTATAATCTGTTGAAGTATAAGTTTGACCACTTACCTTATTCAACTACATAATCTCATTATAAAATAGCCTCCATAGTTTTTAAAGTCCATGGTAAATATTTGCTGTACATATGATAAATCCTTCAGCAAACAAATATTTAACACCAGAATAATTCAAACTTGGGCTTTTACTCTCTTGCTCCACATGTAATCCATGAGCATACAGTTAATGCTCTCTTCAACATATATCCTCAATGCATTCCTCCAGGAGAGCTGGTTCCATTTGGGTCATAGTGGAAAGAACCGGGACTTCAAATTAGTCCCTAGGACAGATGGGATAAAGAAACCACATATCATATTCAAATATCTGATCTTAAAGATGGTGGGTCTGACAAATAAGTATTCAAGTTTTGTCTTTTCACATAGAGAGCACATCTTGCTCAGACTACATTTTTTAATTGTTTGTTACTTATCTCACAATTTCACACATGTATTATATCAGTCATTCCTGTTACTCTCTCTTGTCACCATTTCTCAACTTCTTTTAACAGTGTTCAAACCCTCTCCTCTCTAATGCTGTCTTTCCCAAATTCATGACTTTTAATTTTGTTTTGTGACCCAGGCCATCTGAGTGACCATAGGATTAGGACTATACATTGTAACATACTGTGGTTAATGAAGGATACACACTGAAGGTAATATCTAACCCCTTTTCTGAATCTAGCAATAATAGTTAATAATGAGGGATAGTGTCCCATAAACCCTTCTTCATTCATGACTGTTACTGAGTCCATTCTTTGTAACTCTAAATATAACACTAGCAACAATCTTCTTTGGGCCAGACACTGTTGTCCTAAGTCTTATAGATTCACACTTTAAACATTCTAAATTTAAGCGTGAGAACCTAAACAATAAATTCTTTGGTTATGATGCTAATTCTCTGTGAGTCATTATACTTAGAAAAGAGCTAAACATATAAGAAAATGCCATTCTACCTGGGAAGCAAAAATAGGAAGATTGTGAGTTCAGTCCTATCTGGATGACAGAGTGAGTTCAAGGCCAGCCAGAGTAACTCTGACTCTGTCTAATAATAAAAAAATACTTAAAAGTAAATAAGAACAATGGGTGGGAGCAGAACATCCCAATAAAAAGTTTATCTGCCATGAACAGGATCCTGGGTTAATGGTCCAGTACCACAAAACAACAGAGATTGAAACACATAAGATAGAGAAAGGACAGAGAAGCATATAAAGGTACAGAATGAGCCAAGAGGTATAGAAATGTAAGTCAATCTGAGATAGCAAAAGTGCCTGAGCTGTACTCTCTATGAATTTGCCTAATGTGAGTGTTTGAGAATTTAGCTATGACAGGTTTGTCATGGTATTTTATGAATTAAAAATCATAATCCACTAGTGGATGGTAAAATTAAATGATTAACTGAACCAACAATTTAAAAAAATTCTGTTAAATATCATGTGTATTATTATTAATGGTTTCCTTTTTGCTTGCTTGGTTTTGTTTGGTTTAGTGTTGTTTTGTTTTGTTTAGTTTTATATTTTTTGAGGCAGGATTTCTCTGTGTAACAGTCCTGGCTATCCTGGAACTCACTTTGTAGACCTTGAACTGGCCTTGAACTCACAGAGATCCACCTGCCTCTGACTCCTGAGTGCTGGGATTAAAAGCATGCACCAACACCACCTGGACTGTAATGGTTTCTAACACAGGTGACAGGTGTTTTATGCCACTGCTCAGCTTAATGCTTGCAAATATTAACTTATTTAAGACAAAAGGAATAGAAGGATAAACCTAAAAGGTGAGGGGAAGTGGGAGTACGTGGGAGCTTTACTTATTCCATGAATGTATTTGTGTTGGTGTACCTGAATGTGTGTGTGTGTGCGTGCGTGTGTGCACGTGTGCGTGTGTAGAATGTGTGTTTCTTGTGTCCCAATATAAACTGTACTTCTATCTAGAAATTCCATATTCACAGAATGCTTGATCATGGACCCATAAAAAATCCATTTAAGTACTGTAATAATGTTGCTTTAGCAACATATGCTAAATGGCTCAACGAAGAGGAATGTGGTTGTTTATAGATAGACTTCATTAAGTCCTTCATTTGTTTGCTTAGTGTGTCAAAACTCACTTATTGAGCACACTCCATGTCAAAAACACTATCTTAAAAATGGATTTCAAAATATATGAGAATGATGCCATCTTCTATTTGGAAATATCCTTATTGCCTCTGTTAGAGTAAGCATTTGTGATTCCTGACACTTGGTAAAAATGTGTGAAGCCAGGAGGAGATTAGATACTAGAAAGATAAGCTCTGATCAATCAATAGGAGAATAGTTAGTTATCCCTGTACCTTTGCACAGCAGATATGCTGTTTCTGCAGTCTGAACAAAACAGATTCAGCTAGAAACCTACCGTGTTCTTTAAGGGAGTTGGCACTGTGTCATTTGGGATCCAGGTGGAAGACCCTCTCAAAGGAGGAAAGCTTCTGATGAAGAAGTTATCTCCTAATGACTAGTTGAACAACGAAGTTCTCCAGAGACAGACAGATACAAGGAAAAGGTGATTATTTTGTAGTGGTAACAAAATAGTCTCAAACCTGTCACACAGGGATGCTGTGAGAAAAAAAATAAGAGGTCTCTGATTGCACTCTGTGAAGTGTCCAGCAACTCTAAGAGGAAAGAATACACCATTGTGAACTGGATATTAATTTTAACTTGAGATTTGCTTGAGCTGGATGTTGTTGATGACTCATAATAATATGCAATTGTGAAATAAAACTTCACAAAAGAGCAATTTTCTATGTTTCAATAAATAAATAAGAAAATGCCTTTGGCACATAGGCTATTCCTTCTAAAATGATGTCATATAGATTCATGTTGGATACTGGACACCAATGTCTTGAATTCAAAGAACTTATACATGCACAAAGTCCACAGAGAAATTGATGCCCAGGAGGACATCCACAGATCTTCATTCCATTCAGTTAGAGAAGCAGTAATTAAATTGTCTACAGAGACATACCTACATCAGCATTTTGAGGGAAAATAGTCATGCCTTACACTACCTGGAGCGTGTGTGTGTGTGTGTGTGTGTGCACATGCACACACTTTATTGTGTAGCTACATCATACAAATGAAATATTCCCTCTTAGAGGAAGTAGGGAACTTCATAAGATTGGGGAAGCTAATGAAACTTATAAATGTGTGAATTTACATGATTCTCAAAGCTTAGAAAGTTACCAAATGCATGATTCCATAACTTCAGGTTGTATAAGCAGCTAGCAGTAACTCGGGGAAGAGAGATTTGCAGCTCTCTACAAGCCGTATTCAGCTGTTGTGTTTCATTTGTGCTAGTGTAGGATTCCAGGCATGCCGCTGCCTTTGACTGTCTCATGACTCTCTACTACAAGGAATCTCTCATCATCCTCCTTTAAGGAGCTGCGATGTACTCATTTGTTCTTCAAGGGAGATTTTTGATGAAATTAATTTTTGGTCTGTTCCTGGCACCCCACCCCCTTCTCTCTTCAATGATTTTTTATTAATTTTTTACAACTCTTTTTTTCTCCCCCAACCTCCCCTCTGCACCCCATCTGCTCATTCTCATTTCCATTTAGAAAAGAGCAGACCACCCATGGATATCAACCAAACATGGCATATCAAGATGCAGTAAGACTAGGCACCACTCCTTATATTAAGGCTGGACAAGCAACCTAGACAAGGAATAGGGTTCCAAGAGCTGGTAAAAGAGTCAGAGAGTTCCCCTGCTCTCACTGTTAAGAGTTCCACAAGAAGATCAAGCTACACAAGTAACATACATGCAGAGAGCCTAGGGCAATCCCATGTGGGCTCTGTGGTTGGTTCAGTCTCTGTGACCCCTCTGTTCCCAGGTTAGTTGATTCTGTGGGTTTTCATGTGGTGACCTTAACCCCTCTGGCTCCTAATGCTCTTTTCATCCTCTTCCACAGAATTCCCTAAGTTCCATCTATTGTTTGGCTCTAAGTCTCTGCATCAGTTTCCATCAGTTGCTGGATGAAGCCTCTCTGATGACAATTGGGCTATGGAGCCTTCTCTTAGATGAAAAGATGTCCATTCATGTCTCTCTAGGAAAAACAAATTATGTACCATGAGTCTGCTTTTATTCAATTCAAAATATTTTTCTTTTTATTACTTCTTTTAGCTTCATGTTGTTAGTTTCAAAAATAATCAAATTTGAAAATATGAATCCTTTCACACTGCTGGTGGGAATATAAATTAGTGTGTCCACTACTGAACTCAGTCTGGAAATTCTCTAAAAGACACTGAAAGGAAAACACCTTAAGATCTTGATATGCTCCTTCTCAGTATAAATGTCCACAAAATAAGTCAGCTTGCTCTAAAGATACTTTCATAACCATGTTTATTGATGATATGTTCAAAATAGTTGAGTTATATTATTAGATGAATTACCAGTCAACAAACTAATAAACTATGATAGATCAATGATGATGATAGATAATAGGTAAATGC
>NC_022015.1:43871400-43874326 GCF_000317375.1 Microtus ochrogaster | reverse complement strand
AATCTACACATTCTGTAGACTTGTTCATAGAACTTCAGGTAAAGGAAATACAAAATAGACTTTCCTTACAAGAGCAAGAGGTAGTAGGGTTCTGTGAGCATTTTTTCTTTTTATTAATATGGCTCTGGTATTAGCAGAACCTTCATTATAAAATAGGAGCAATGTCATAGCATACACAATAGTGCATCTTCACATTGCTACACTAGCTTCTGATTTTTGAGAAGAAGATTGTTTTGTGTCACTATATTTTGATTTCTTTATTTTATCATTTTAGTTCAGTCAAATTATTCTAATGTCACCAGATTGGATTCATCATCTTAAGACCACAAATTCTTTGCTTCTCCTTTTTCCAAGAGTTGGTAACTCTTCATATATAAATTCTAAGTCAGACATGGGTCTTGCATTAGCCAGTGTAGGATGATACTTTTAAAAAGAGGAATTTGTGAGTTTAGAGGCGATGAAGTATTTTACTTTCAGATTTTGAATATAATCTCTTGACAGTATCCTACATAAGCTGCCTCGGGCACTAGAAGGCAGACTATCATATGGTGATGCAGAAAATAGACCAGACAATACCCAAGTTCAATACCAATAAAAGAGTAAAACTATCTTAGGCCTTCAAGTTCAGTTGACCTTGTATAATATAAAGAACCTCATGGGTGAACATGGATGAAAATAGAATTGTATTGTTCAAATGATTATATAAAATACTAAACCATCGTCTTAAGACATTAAATTTTGAGAACGCTTGTTACACAACAATAGACTGGCCTCAAACAACCATAAAGATTTTTAAATCTCCTGGATTCAAATTGAGTGCTGACTGGACTGAAATCCCAAGGTCCAAATCAGGAGCAGAAGGAGAGGGAGCACGAGCAAGGAATTCAGGACCGCGAGGGGTGCACCCACACACTGAGACAATGGGGATGTTCTTTCGGGAATTCACCAAGGCCAGCTGGCCTGGGTCTGAAAAAGCATGGGATAAAACCGGACTCGCTGAACATAGCGGACAATGAGGACTACTGAGAAGTCAAGAACAATGGCACTGGGTTTTTGATCCTACTGCACGTACTGGCTTTGTGGGAGCCTAGGCAGTTTGGATGCTCAACTTACTAAACCTGGAAGAAGGTGGGAGGTCCTTGGACTTCCCACAGGGTAGGGAACCCTGACTGCTCTTCAGGCTGATGATTGGGGGAGGGGGAGGGGGAGGGAAATGGAAGGCGGTGGCTGGGAGGAGGCAGAAATCTTTAATAAATAAATCAATCAATCAAAAAAAAACAAATTGAGTGCTGACAAGCCTATAATCACAGAACACAAAAGTGAGAAGCAAGTGAATCTCTGGGAATTCAAAGCCAGCCTGCTTTTCATTATGAGTGCCAGTTCAATTAAGGCTACACAGTGAGACTCTTGTCTCCAAAAAAAAAAAAATCATAACAGGAAAGAAAGGGAAAAAGTAACAAATTGGGACACTGAAAAGTTGCCTTTGCATGCAAATAACTAGTTTTGCTATTTTCACTGTTCTAATAACTTAGTTGAGGTATCTGACTTATAGTTTGAATTACTTTAAGACTTTCCAGTGCTTCTTTTCTATTGTATGTATTGACAGACTTTTCTGTCTTTAAAAACAACCTTCCTCAAGACCCAGCAATACCACTTTTGGGTATATGCCCAAAGAATGTTCAATCATACCATAAGAACACATGCTTACCTATGTTTATACCAGCATTGTTTGTCATAGCCAGAACCTGGAAAGAACCTAAATGCCCCTCGACTGAAAAATGGATAAGAAAAATATGGTACATTTACACAATGGAGTATTATACAGCAGAAAAAAATGACATCTTGAAATTTGCAAACAAATAGGTGGATCTAGAAAACATCATACTGAGTGAAGTAACCCAGACCCAGAAAGATTAATACCATATTACTTTCATAAGTGACTTTTAGACATAAAGCAAAGAAAACCAGCCTACAATTCACAATCCCAGAGAACCTTAGATAACAACGAGGACCCTAAGAGAGACATACATGGATCTAATCTACACGGGAAGTAGAAAATGACAAGATATCCTGAGTAAATTGGGAGCATGGGGACTATGGGAAAGAGTTGAATGGGAGAAGAGAGAAAGAGAGGGGAGCAGAGAAAAATGTATAGCTCAATAAAAACAATTAAAAAAGAAAAAAAAGAAAAACATATTTTAAAAAGACAGTGATGGGGATGTAGTGCAGCTGGTGAAAGGCATTTCTAACATGCAGAAAGCTCTGGCTTCTTTCTCCAACACCACATAGAGCCTGGCTTGGTGGCTCACACCTACAATCAGCACTGGATATGTAGGGAATACAGAAATTCAAGGTTAATGTTGGCTATATGGTGAATTGAGGCTAATCTTCATTACAGGAGGCCATATCTAAAAAGGATAATCAAAAAAAGTTAGGAAAAGATATTTTGTGCAGAACTTGGCTAAGTGTCAGTGAAACAGACTTTTTAAAGGAGTTTGCTGAAGTGTCATTTCTTATTGACTTGGAGGGAAGAAAGCAGAAAGATACATACACATTGCCATATTTGCAGTAATTCTGCTTTGAAACTTTGTGTTGTTAGCAAGTATCGATTACTACCAAGAGTCAGCAGAGTACTTGTTCTTAAGTAAAAATAATCATCAAGGAAAAAAATATAATCCTTTAGAAAAATAGAATAAACCAAAATAATACCTGAAAATTTTATCAATATTTTTTAAAAATAACTATTGACAATAAAAACATATAATTTAAATTTTAAAATAAAATTAGGAGCTTATCAAAGTCTTCATTTTCTCTACAACTTTCTTGAAAGCACTATGAACTTCTTTATTCCTTAAGCTATAGACAATTGGGTTCAACATGGGAACTACTATGGTGTAGAACACGGATGCCATTTGGTCATTGTCCA
>NC_022015.1:43870235-43870755 GCF_000317375.1 Microtus ochrogaster | reverse complement strand
CAGTGTGATGAGATAGATGAGGGTGAATGTCATGAACAGGGGGACTTCCAGATCCGGGTTATCAGTCAATCCCAAAAGGGTAAACTGAGTCACTTTAGTGCCATTCTCCAAGTATGACATTTTGAAATTGTGTGTCCCCTGTCCAAACAAATAAAGAAAATAAATATATTGCTGATTCATAGGAATTGATGCCAGAGAACTCCTGTTATTCAAATGATATTATCTGCATAATCTCACTACTAAAGCAGGATTCTCAATAACTTTTAGACTGCCTTAATCTTATCACTTCCATACAGTGTAATCTCTAGAGCCCTCTGCATGGTATCTGTTAGTTCCCCGCAGCACTCCTTTATTTAAATGACCACCCAGGTGTCTTCCAGATTTTATTCACATATTCTCATTTCGGTTGAACGTTTCAACAATAAACTACTCTGGTTTTTTCATAACTGTCATTTCAGAGTCAGGTACAAAATAACTAAGCACCATGTACTATGTGACTATAAAATAATGGATATTTTTT
>NC_022015.1:43859556-43870135 GCF_000317375.1 Microtus ochrogaster | reverse complement strand
AAGGAACCCCCACCTCCGTCCAGGTTTAGTAAGGTGAGCATCCAAACTGCCTAGGCTCCCACAAAGCCAGTACATGCAGTAGGATCAAAAACCTATTGCCATTGTTCTTGAGTTCTCAATAGTCCTCATTGTCCGCTATGTTCAGCAAGTCCGGTTTAATATGTTTAATCTTCCTGTCCTATTGTATAATTGCTTGAGGACAAGAGGTACATTACTGCCTTTCTGGATACATCATGGTGAAATATGAGATATTCAGCCATACAGCTGGAATCTGTTTGAGAGCTAAAGAAATATACTCATCATGTGATCCTTCACAGTTCTCTATGAAAGACATGCCCCAAAAGGGTACAAAACTCAACACCTATTTACCATTCAAATAAACACTACACTGAGCAACCTACACCTACTTCACACCCTTGAGGGAAGCAGCAAAGAATCAGAGAGATGTTCATTATTAATTATCCCTTTCAACAAACATGAACAACCCAAGAATTTAATCAATTTGAAAAATGATCATTGTGCTTCCTAGTTTTCCTAGGTTGTGTAATTCTTGTGGGTGTTTTTAAAAGTGCTTTGGAACCATACAAGCATCCTAAGACACAACATGCTGTGATTGAACAGAACAGTCTCTGGCACTCACCTGTGTGTTCTTTATTCCTGTTTTATCCACTTACAGATCACCTAGAATTAGAAAAGTAGCTACCTTTCTGTGTCTCAGTTTAAAATGAAAAACGTCCTTCACCAGGGTGTTCGGAAAATGTAACAAATTGATAGGTTTAAATCACTAAGATTTCTGCCTCATTGTTAGAACCAATAAATCATAAGTATATTATCATTAAATAAATGTTACTATTAATAGAGTAATAATAATAAATACAGTAACTTGGAGGAAAAAACAAAATATCAAAAGAAATTCAACACAAATATTTTAACCATATTTCTTAAAAAAAACACTATGTAGGTAATTTTTAGCTTAAATTCAAACTTGTTTAATTATATATACAACTTTGACAATTATAAACAATATAAAATTTAACTCTGAGACACAAACAATGAGATGCCACCCTTTTATTGCATGACAATCTTTTGAAGGTTGTAATATTATATTCAACAGTGTAATCACATCATGAAATATCTTCACAATTTTCGTCATTGTGTACCCTCAGCCTCCTTTTCATCGACTCTCTGTGCCAACTGGTATCTTCTCCACGGAGGTAGATCCACTCCAAAGGTCAGAGAATCCAAGCACACTTCTGCTTCTTCTTTTGAATTAGAGGGTTTGACCGAGGGAGTGGCTGCCTTGGTCTAGGATGGGCTCACTGCCTAAACAACAGAATGCCCTTCTTAAGAATTCAGTACTTGATGTCTCAAAGCAAGTAACTGTTCTGGGTGTCCGTTGTATCCCGTTAAGGCAATCTTTTGCCTTCTCCCCCGCTTTGAATTGGAATATAAAGTGTATGG
Source organism: Microtus ochrogaster (assembly GCF_000317375.1). Classification (NCBI taxonomy): domain Eukaryota; kingdom Metazoa; phylum Chordata; class Mammalia; order Rodentia; family Cricetidae; genus Microtus; species Microtus ochrogaster. The sequence continues at coordinate 43,868,674 of NC_022015.1, read as the reverse complement.
AAAGTTGAACAAGTGTGAACGCAGAACTCAGTACTTAGTACTCAGAACTCAATATGCAGGAGACACTGAGTGACTTCCTGATATTATCCTATGTCTCTGTGTTTCTTTCTTATGTCTGTTCTTCCTACTTAACTTTTCTAATCCTCATGACACTACCCTGGAACATAAAAAATGCAAGGAGAGTAACTGCTGAGCGAGTGAGCCAGAGACCGCTGGGAGTCTGGACATGAATCTGGGACTCCAAGGGAGTAGGCAGGAACCATAGATCTCTTCAGGGCCAGGCGTTGAGCCTGAGACCTCAGAGGAAGTAGGTCTGGTCCAGGACCTCTGTGGGTCATCAAAGGGAATAGGCAGGAACCTGAAACCCCTGCCCGTCTGAGTCTGGAATCTCTGAGAGTGTAAGCCTGAGCCAGGTTGTCTGGGGCTCTGGGCACATCTGAGCCTGGGAACTCTGAGGCAGTAGGCCATAGCCAGAGACCTTTGCAAGTCCAACTCCAAACCATGGATCTCTGCAGAAGTGGATTCAGACCAGGAGTTACAGAAACAGGCCAAAGCCAGAAACCTAAACCAAAGTAAGCCTGAGGCTGGAGCAGGATTGAGGCAACAAATTCCACAGAAGTGAGTCTGACTAAGCTATCTAGGCCAAGTGGGCCTGAGGAAGCTAGTTCCACAGGAGCAGGAGCTGGGAGTCAAGCCAGTCCCAGGACACTGGCGGATCAGGACTGAGCCAGTGAACTGGTCCAGAGCAGACGGGAGACAGCAAACTCCACCAGAACAGGTACAGGTGAGTAACTGCTGAGCAAGTGAGCCAGAGCCAGAGATTGCTGACTGTACAGATGTGAATTTGGGATTTTCAAGGGAGTAGACCTGAGCCAGGACCCTTGTGGGTCTGTGCATAGGTCTAGAACCTCTGAGGAATTAGGCCTGAGCCAGTACCTCTGTCAGTCTGAGCATGAATCTGGGACCTCCGAGAAAGTAGACAGGAACCAAGCATGAAACTGGGACCTCAGAGGGAGTAGGCCTGAGGCAGGACCTATGTGGGTCCAGGCATTGGTCTGGGACATCAAAGGAAATTGGCAGGAACCTGAAACCTCTGCAGGTCCAAGTGTGAGTCTGGGACCTCTGAAAAAGTAAGCCTGAGCCAAGTCCTCTGGGCTTCTTGATGCACCCAAGCCTGGGAACTCCAAGGCAGTAGACCGGAGTCAGAGACTTTTGCAGGACAAATTCTGCAGGAAGGATCAAGGCTAGGATTTACAATAACAGGTCAAACCAGTAACCAACCAGGTAGTTAGAACTAGAACTATAGCACTGAAGGTACCATGAGGAACAACCATCTGAGCTATGGATTCACTGGCACCTAGAAGATTATTCAAAAGAATCTCAAACAGCCCCAGCCACACCCACTAGAGGAAAAGATGAGAAGAAAAGGTAAGAACACATGCAACACCAAAAAGAGCAACACAACACCAGTAAAACCTAAAGACCCTACAACAACAAGAGTTGAACAACCAAATATAGATGAAGCAGAAGAAACCGATCGAAAAAAATAAACTTCAGGAGAATGTTTGAAACTCTCAAAAAGGAAATGAGAAATTCCCTCAAAGAAATGGTGGAAGAGACAAACAAAAAAAATGGAAGACATCAGCAAATCCCTTAAAGAAAACCAAGAAAAAGAAATTAAACATATGAAAGAAACTAGTCAAGACTTGAAAACTGAGTGAAGTTATGAGCAACTGTAAAAGAAGGTCATCGTTCTGAACACTGACTTTATTCTTAGCCAGAGATACAATTTTTAAAGCTAGAAGCTTATAATGATGTGCAAATGTGTGTTTAAAACAACTTAGCATAGGACTGAAGAGGTAGGAAATTGATTAAGAGCATGTACTACTCTTTTTATTTACTAACAGAAGGTCTATGAACCATATTTTGTATATTACACATATTGAAGACAGAAAAAAATTATAAAAACCCAGACAGCACCTTTTTTTTCCCCCAGAGTCTGACTATTTAACCCAGACTCGCCTCTAACTTGTGATCCTTCTGCCTCAGCTCCCTGAGTGCCTGGGTTATGTGTAGACCACCAGGACTGGCTAAGAGGTTACTTCTTATTGCAACACACAATTCCCTGGAGAGGTGAACTGCGAGACCAGTGGTTCTCAGCTGTCATAGGAGTCTGTTTGTTTGTTCCCAGCTGCCCAGCACCAAAATAATCACACAGAAACTATATTATTTACAATAGTGTTTGACCAATAGCTTAAACATATTTTTGGCTAACTCTTCTATCTTTGGGAGTGTATGTTCAAACACCTACCTTGGGATCTTCTCAACCACAGATAGCTCCAGCGCTAGGATTTGCAGGCATCTATGTTCACATTGCATACATGCATACATGCATACATGCACACAGTTAAAGAGTAACAATAATAAATCTTTAAAAACAAAACTGTTGAGAAAAATAACAACCTTTACATTAAATCCCGTAAATGACCACCAAAAAATCTTTGGCTGTTCCAGTGAAAACAGTGTCAAATAAAGCCGTGTTGGGATGCTAGAGAACAAAAATGGGATCAGGAGAATTTATTCAGACATAAAGTCCTCCAGAGACTACATGCCCAGGAGGACAGTAACATCTCTCACTCCAGTCACCTAGAGAAAAAGCAGTTAAACTGTCTTTGGAGACCTAGCTCAGTTTCTTATGAATAAAAATGATGTATTACTTATATGTTGTGAGTTCTCTTTATCTATATAGTGCACTTCTCTTTTTTTAGTTGAAAACATTTTATTTTTCCAATATTTCTTCTTAAACCTGCATGCTGCCAGTGGAAAATATCAAAAACTAACACTTATAGCCTCATGAAAATAATTTAAATAAAGTCACACACTGTGAAAATCAGATGGAAGATTCTTCAAACAATTAAAATAAAATTATTATATAACTATATATAGCATTTCTGAGCAAATACTCAAAAAAAATCAAAGTCAGCTTACTATAGAGACACACTTGCACACCCACGGATACCACAGCTTGGTTCACAGTGGACAGGTTATAAATCACTCTATTTTCCCAATAGCGGATGAATGGTAAAGGAAATGTCTCTTCTCAGTCTTGAAGAATGAAATCAGGTTTTCTGCAGAAAACTAGATGGAGATGACATCATCATGATAATTGAATGAAATAATCCAGCTATTATGAGAGCAAATAGTTCCTGTTTTCTTTAATATGTGGAGCAAGAGGAAAAGTAAGCAAAAGGAGAGCTATAATATACTAGAACAGGAAATAGAGTATAAAAAAAGATAAAAAAGGAAACTCTATGTGATCAAATTACACTATATGCCTAAATAAAATTTATAATTAAGCTCATTAATTTGCACTAGTACAGCAATAAAAAATTCTTAGGGAAAATTATTCCCCCTCATGTAATTAATATTTGCAACTTACATCTTCCTTGTTGTAATAGTAATGCATGTAAGTATATATTTGTGAGTTTAATGCTGATATTCTCTTTATACATGTATCATGCTTCCATATAATTGACTTCCATCCCTTATCTCTTATTTTCCCCTTTCTCCCCTCTCCCCTCTTCCCACTCTCTTTAATTACTCATCCCTAGTTGTCAATTTACTTACTGCTTTCAGGGTGACTTTAAAATATTTGTTATTTACCTTCTGGCATGAAAAAAGTAAAAGTAAAAAATCCCAGGCAAAGAGATAAAATGCTGGCCTCAAATCCAATCAGAAAAAGAATGTATTTTCCTGATAACAGCCCTCCCCCTGCACTATTACAACAGTGGACACAATTATCCTGGCAGGTCTATACTGTAGCAAGCAGGATTCTGGGTAAGATCACTGCTCTCTTTTTGCCACTATCAGCCTGAATAGGACCTTCCAGTCATAGGAAAGGTAGCCCTCAGGGAGAGAATTTTCTGATCAGTTTGAGATTGAATTTGCTTTATCCTGAAACTAAAATGTGTGGCATCTCCAGCATTATTTTCTTATCATCGGTTATGGTGTACAGTCACAAGCAATGATAATAGGCTTTGTTGGACAGGCCTAGGAGGAGTTGGAAAGGAGAGTCAGAAATGGATATGACCAACAAATATTGTATACATTTATTGAAAAATGTAAAAATTAATAAACAGGCCAATACTGGACATAGTGCCTGATTTTCAAATGCATTGCAGAACCAGAGTATTAAAAAAAACACAGTATTAGCATAAAAGTAAATATGTAAACAATAGAATAGAGCAATCTGAAATAAAGTAGAGAGTGACTGAGGAAAGTACCCAAAAAATACTTCTGAGCTAAGCAGTGGTGGCACATGTCTTTAATCTCAGCACTCAGGAGGCAGAGACAGACTGATTTCTGTGAGTTCAAGCCCAACCTGGTCAACAGAACAACTTCCAGGACAGACTCCAAAGCTATACATGTCTCAAAAAAAAGGGGAGGGAGGAGAATGACTTCTGGCCTTTACACACAAGTCAACCACGTGCTCCAGCGTACTTGTATACAAAAAAAAAAAAAAAAAAAAGCCCACACACACAAATAAATGAAACTACAAATTATGATGTCATATGACATACCAGAGACTGGGGACTATCTGGCAAACAAGATAAGATGAAATTTCAAAAGATAATAAAAATTTTAAAAAGGAAAGCTCTGACACATTATGAGACAAGGAACGTCCATAGATAATACTGAGTATATTTTCTGTAGGGATCTACTGCTGAGAGGGCAGCCTACCCTTTAAAGTAGTAATGTTTGCCCAGTTAGATTATCTGGAGGAAACTAATTTTTTTCTTTTACAAGTGATTATCAATCAGATATTCTTTTAAGTTAAGAATGGAGACATGCCTGGTCATCCTGCAGGGGCTATACTGCCCGATACCTCCTCTCTCTTCCTATCCCATCCAGCTTACATCCAGATCCCCCCACCCCCTGTCTCCCTCCCTCCCTCCCCTCTTTGGCGGCATAGCACCTCCTAGCTCAGCCTGCTCGGGTGCTGGGACCAAACCCCAATCGGGAGGGCAAAGGGGAGGGCGGTAGTTCCTTTGTCTCCATAGCCTGCCTGCAGCAAGGAGGGTGGGCCCTTTGTTAGTGAACTACCCAAGAAGCACAGAGATCCTATCTGGACAACAGGAGAACCATCACTGGGGAATGACATCACTGGGAAGATACATCAATGGGCAAGAAGACCTGATCCTGTAAAAGAAGATCCATAGGGGAGCATTTGGAGGAAAAGATGGGCAGGCGCCAATGCAAGAATTCACCCAACAATCTGAAAAAAAAAAATTTTTTTGTAATTTGGGATCAACCTACCCCTGGACCCAGCAATACCACTCTTGGGAGTATACCCAAGAGATGCCCTATCATATGACAAGGGCATTTGTTCAACTATGTTCATAGCAGCATTATTTGTAATAGCCAGAACCTGGAAACAACCTAGATGTCCTTCAATGGAAGAATGGATGAAGAAAGTGTGGAATATATACACATTAGAGTACTACTCAGCAGTAAAAAACAATGACTTCTCAAATTTTGCATGCAAATGGATGGAAATAGAAAATACTATCCTGAGTGAGGTAACCCAGACCCAAAAAGATGAACATGGGATGTACTCACTCATAATTGGGTTCTAGCCATATATAAGGGTCACAGAGTCTACAATTGGTGAACCTAAAGAAGCTAAATAAGAGGTGAACCCAAGGAAAAACATATAGTTATCATCTTGGCTATGGGAAGTAGACAAAATTGCCAGGGAGAAAATTGAGATCTTGGGGGTGGGGTGGGATTGGGGTAAGGGGAGATGGGGAGAGAAAAGTGAGAAATGGAGGATGGGGGGAACTTGGGGAAACAGGACGATTGGGATAAACCAAGGTTGGATAGGGGAGTAGGGAAGCACAATTCTTAGTTAAGGGAGCCACCTTAGGGTTGGCATGAGACTTAAACCTAGAGTGGCTCCCAGGAGCCCAAGGTGATGTCCCCATTTAGTCCCTTGGGCAGCTGAGGATAGGGAACCTGAAATGACCCTATCCTATAGCAATACTGATGAATATCTTGCATATCACCATCGAACCTTCATCTGGTGATGGATGGAGATAGAGACAGAGACCCACATTGGAGCACTGGACTGAGCTCCCAAGGTCCCAATGAGGAGCGGTAGGAGGGAGAAGATGAGCAAGGAAGTCAGGACCAAGAGGGGTGCACCCACCCACTGAGACAGTTAAGCTGATCTATTGGGAGCTCACCAAAGCCAGCTGGACTGTGACTGAAAAAGCATGGGATCAAACCGGACTCTCTGAACATGGCGAACAATGAGGGCTGATAAGAAGCCAAGGACAATGGCACGGGGTTTTGATCCTACTTCATGTTCTAGCTTTGTGGAAGCCTAGCCAGTTTGGATGTTCACCTTCCTAGACCTGGACAGAGGGGGGAGGACCTTGGACTTTCCACAGGGCAGCGAACCCTGACTGCTCTTTGGACTGGAGAGGGAGGGGGAGAGGAGTTGGGGAGGGGGAGAAGGATGGGAGGAGGGGGAGGGAAATGGGAGGCTGGGAGGAGGAGGATACTTTTTTTCCTTTTCTCAATAAAAAAAAAGAATGGAAACATGTATCCACTAATTTCAGTTCCTAAAATTTATAAACAAGTTAAGATCATTTTACATACTATTCAACACTCAGTCTTCTTATTCTTTCAATAATTATATCACAATACTGTTTACTGGAAAGTTATTTCTATTCTCCAATCTAGATTGCATAAAACATCTCCAAGATGCAGGGACCTTTAAAACTGATTATTTGAAAATTTACAGCTTAAAGGAAAATGCTATGTTTATTAACTTAGTGGCTAAAGGGTCAAATATTTAGAGCATTTTGGGTGACTTCTGTAACAATGGATACTAAAGAATTCTGACTAAAAGAAATGACCAATTTCAGTGTCCTTCCTTAGGGGAAATTATTTTCCCATTCCCAGTTATATTTTGTTTCCTGTAGCTCTTTGTATAGAACTGAGACTCGCTCTGGTCCACTTTAGAATGTGGGTTGTTTTCTTTGCTCAGCTCCTTTGTAGGCAGTCATACTGATGAGAATTTACAGGAGTAACTTCTAACGTTACTCAAAAAGGCGATCTTTTTTTTTTTCTTATATCAACATCACTGCTCTTCTGGCCCTTATAACCCTTCCTGCCCTCTCTTCCACAGTGTTCCCTGAGCCTTGGTGTTGGAGTGTTTTGTAGATATCTCTGTAACAATGACTTAGCATGCTAACGCTAAGGATGCAAACACACATACCTTAGTGGTATCCAACAGTTCTCTAACTGAACGTAAGGCATACTTAACAACATAGAAACCATACTTGGTATTGGAAAATTATATAACTAACTACTCAGCACTAGTGAAAATGTATATTTGAGGGGAACTTAACAGCAAAAAGTTTGCTAGGCAAGCATGAAACCTAGCAACAATCTGAACATGTGTATTATACCAACGGATACGTGTAGTCTTCGCCCCTCATCAAAGAAAATTCTCTTTGCAACAGACAGGATCACTTATTTTAAAAAACACATAACCAAACAAAATCCATACTTGTTTGTGGTTTGGAGGAGGATACCACCATGGATATTACAATCAATGAACATTTGTTGATTCTGTCAATACATGGTTTGAATAAGAGCTTGGATTTCTTTTGAAACTCTGGACTTTTAAGATGTAATCTTCATTTTGCTTGACACAGCTTGTTTATGCTGGTCCACAGTCACATTTAGGACATAATGAAAAGTTTACTTTCCTCAGAGAGTATTATGACAAGACAATATAAGGCAAAATTCTTCTTCCCTCTTTCAATTTTTTATCAACTATTTCTTTTCTTATTCAGCATGATGTGTATGTTTCTGTACATACATTATGCACTTCTTTTGTTGTTTGTTTTGTACTTATTATAACCACTGTGTTTAAGCAACACAGATGCAAAGACCATTTCTTATTTTGGATGGACTTGGTAACAAGACTCAGCTCTGTACTTCAAACTCAGCAGGAGTCAAAACAATTGAGCACATTGACATTCCTTCTCAAAAAAATAAATAATGTCAATTAAGGGAAGCATACATATAATGTAGACACAAGAAATATAAATTTCAGTCCCTTAACCTGAACATCAAATTGGAATCCTGTAGTTCTTTCATTACCAAAATAATAATTTTTAAAGTTACTGAAAATAATCCCATGATGTCCATTGATAAGAATAGCTGAATTCCCATTGAATCTTTAATCACTTACTCCCTAGTTGTGTGATTTAGGGCATGGTGTAATCCTCTTATGACATTTTTCCCATGAGAGCTCCACAGCTATAGCTGTCTCTCCTGGTTACAAGATTTTAAAAAGTGAAGTCTTCTTTAGCCTATCACTAAAGGGAGCAGCCCAAAACAGGGGCCTCTTTAATATCTGTTATTGATCTATCATTAATGGTTGTCTAGAACTAACAATTAATTGCTTCCCAAATGGCATGTTAGCAAGAGCATTTTCACTTGGGAAAAAATAAATGTGTTATTATTTATTGGGATAAAACAGTAATCCCATGTTACAAAGTACAAGAATGATGAAGATTACTTTTTTGTCACACTCGGGCATCCTTCAGGGCAGGTATCCGTGGGGTTACCTGTCTACTACTCCTTCTTATGGATGGGTATATTATGGAATGTAAAGGGGTGAGATAATTTATCTATGAAGGAAGACAAGGATACCAAAAGTCGAGCTTGTCTTTGAGGGTTCCAAACCCAGATTCTATGTATTTCTCCAAAGAAATATATTTCTTACTTTCAGGTATGGAATTATTAATTGAGCCCTAATTATCTATGAAAGTGGTAGATTTACATGTTATGCTGGTCAGGAAAGAAGGCAAGACTCTGAGTCAGACCCATAACTTCATGAACTTGAGGACAGAAGCAACCAGGAGAGTACAAACTGTGAGTTCAGTCATCTTTCCTTTGGGTCATTGAAAGCTTAGACTTCAATGTTTTATATATTGCTATATTTTGTATCAGAGATATTCAAAGGCTGTATGCCCAAATACAGAGATGAATTGTAATATATATACATATATATATAATGTTTTTGTTTAAGTAATGT
>NC_022015.1:43834022-43859456 GCF_000317375.1 Microtus ochrogaster | reverse complement strand
TTCCTCCCCCTAAATCCTACCATATGCATACTACTCCTTTCCCTTTTTCAAATTATGGCCTACTGTATTAATATATACATATATTATATATCACATAATATTATATATATATTTATAATATGACATGAGGCAGTTAATAGGTTATGGGTCCCAGCTTCACTAAAATTGGACTTGATTGATTTTGAAATAAATATTTGAACTACTATAATCTTGGTTGGCTTTTTAAGGGAAATTAATAATATGTCTTATCTTAACTAATCACAGAGATGACGAAAACATCAAATTGAGGTATCATTGCAAAGTGTTCTTACAATCAGGAAAATGATAGTAATATTTCAAAAGGAAGAATAGCTATCAGTAAATAAAAAATATCATACTTAAGAACATCTATAAAATACTTAGAAATAGTCACAAAATTATAAGATATGACTATGATGCAAATTAATGTTCTATTACTATCATAGAGACTTACCTGGTATTAGAGACAAGGCTCTTTAACCAGTGAGTGGACTGAGCAACGCTAATTCACTGTTTCACAATTGTAAAAAACAATAAAACACTGTGCTCTCCCTGAGAAATAGAAAATATGAATAAAGCTCAATATTTATTGGCCTGGATGCTTACTTTAGTCACAAAACTCCCAACATCAGGAAATGTGCCTTGTGTGCTCCTGGGGATGAGGAAATCAGCAAAAGTCTTGTGCCTAAGACAGACACTGTATTTATTAAGAGAATAAGAATACAGACAGCACCTGGTACTTTATATGGCTAATTTGCTTTGACTTTTTAAATAGATACCCAAAGATTACACAGCAGGACATTCTAAACATTTGAAGATCCAGTTGTTTTTATACAAATGAGACACAGAACGGTCATTTGCTCTGAGTTGCACTTCCATGACTTATGTATATTTCTTTGAATCATTTACTTTATACTACACTCTCTTTATAATATTCAGTTAATGATCAAACAGATGCTGTTGCTCACAGAAGACACAAGGAAGTATATTTAAAAATTAATAGTTTTATCAAACGCCTAACTATTGTAGTTATGTGTCGTTGTGAGCCATCATGTGAGGACTAGGAACAGAACCCACATTCTCTTCATGAGTACTTAGTACTCTTAACCTCTGTAACGGCGTAAACGAATGCAGACAGATTGTAAATATATATATATATATAGCTTTAATAGACTTACTGAACCACCGTTCCGCGGAGACCAGAAAAGCAGAAGCAGTGGCTGGGAGCACGCTCGCCAAATTTATATGCAAACATTAGCCCGAGGCAAACACGCGACCTAAGGGGCTGGACTTATCCCTACAAACCTCCAAATCAATTATCCAGCCACAACTTCTAAATTCTGACATATTTCAGTAAAAGATGTTTAAAAGAAAATACAAATTCAAACTTTATTTGTAAACATTCTTGATTTACAAGTAAGTGGAGATTCAATAACAGGCATGATGGAAACCTGACTAAATAATTTTTTTTTTATTTTAGAGACAGGGTTTCTCTGTAGTTTTTGGTGCCTGTCCTGGAACTAGCTCTTGTAGACCAGGCTGGCCTCGAACTCACAAAATCCTCCTGCCTCTGCCTCCCAAGTGCTGAGATTAAAGGCAAGCGCCACCACCGCCCGGCTGACTAAATATTTTTTACAAAATTTATAACATCAGTGAAAATAGGCTTTTAAAATTTTGCATTTCTAAATGTTGAAAACTAACTTCTATTGTGACAGAAAATATGATATAAAATATGATATATATCTTTCTAGGTTTGGGTTACCTCACTTGGGATAATTGCTTCCATCTCCACTCTTTCACCTGCAAATTTTATAATTAATTTATTTTGTGTTTTATCTTACCCAAGGTATCTTGTATTCTGAGAATAGAAAGATAATCATACAGCAGAAAGCTTCTCCTATACTTTAAATCTTATAAAAATAAAGTCATTTATTGGATGCATATGTTATCCATGTTTTGTGAGTCTACTAAGATATAGATATGTAAGTTTATAACCATGATGACTAAAGCATAAAAGGATACTTGTCCTTTGCTCAACTGTAATGGCTATCCACATACAAAGAGATAAGGGTTACATAAGGGGCTATATAAAGGATAAAAGAAAGGAGTATAGTAAGAATCACAATGAAATTTTGTCACCAGACTTTTAGTTTTACTTCATCTGGAAACTCCAATTTGTGTACTGTCCACTTCTGAAATCAAGATATACCAAGACCCTTGACTGGATCACAATGTACAAAAGTTATGTACTTCAAATTTGGGTTATAATTTTATCCAATAAAATGTTGATGGGAAATTTGGGGCCAAGCCATATAACCACTAACCAAATTCATGGACATTATGTAAAGCGGACCTGTTTTTTGCGTCCTGTTATTTCTGACCTAGAGACAATTAAGACCATGAATCAAGGGCATTCAGATGTGAAAGTAAAATATGTGTATTGTGAAAAAGGAACTTTGATTGTATATATCCCATAATTCATAGTGTAAAAGTCACTCTTTCCTGTATGTGGTAAATGGAACATCCTGTGTATCTTATTTTATGATGAGACCAATTAAATTATTTAAGGTAAATTCATTACCTTAAATATCATCATTATATAAAATATCCTTTTTATATAACATAGATAGACAAAAATGAAATTAGAGTAAAAGTACATCTTACAATATTTCTGAAAAGGTTCTTGTTATAAATGCTTATGTGCTACCAGAGTTTTTATGTTGAAATCCTAAACTCCATGTTGATGATACTTTAAAGCAGAGTGATTAAAGGTGTATATGCAGTGAGAGAAGACCTCATGTGGCTGGAGTTAGCTCCACAGTGAAAGCAATCTCCAAGAGATAACAAATTCCCTGCAAGAATAAACAGAAGACCTAAAGCCATGTATAAACACAGAAGTGGGCATTGAGAAAAACCACTGCTCTCCAACCTGAACAATACTGAGAAATAAATTTGTAGTGTTTAGACTCTATCGATAGTGAATAGCATTAGCCTAACATTTCCAAGCAAACAGTTTGATTGGACATGCCATAACAAAGCAGAAAACTGAACAACACATAACAAAAATTTAGAATATGAATAAAAGGTACATGTTCCCTGGAATTGCATTATATTGCCGTAACTTAATATCTTACATGATTCTAGTTCAGTGATAAAAATGATTTATGATAGTTTTTCAGAGTTCGCATACAGGCTTTGGTATTTTCCAGAAAGCAATTAATGTGATGTTCTTATACAAAGACTACCCTCCTCCTTGGCCTCAATTCAGTCATCATGGAGTTTCAAGATTCAGATACAATATCTCTTGGAATATAGTGGGATCTTATATCACTTAATTTAATTTACTCAGTTTTATTTAAACTTCAATTTTGCTCCATAACTTGCTTAGGTCAGAATGCAGGAGGAACATCTGCACAGTGAGAAAAAGCATGGAGAGGAGCAGCAGAGAGGATCATCAGTCTCCCCTCATCTCTCATTCTGATCTCCTTTCTCTTTGCTGCAGGGAAGCCACCTGATCTCTAATGGAGAACAGTACAGAGGTGACTGAGTTCATTCTTGCAGGCTTAACAGATGACCCAGAGCTCCAGCTCCCTCTCTTCATTGTCTTCCTTCTCATCTATCTCTGCACTGTGCTTGGGAACGTGGGAATGACAGGACTGATTCTGCTGGACTCACGCCTCCACACTCCCATGTACCTTTTCCTCGGTCACCTGTCTCTGGTGGACTTTGGTTATTCTTCAGCTGTCACTCCCAAGGTAATGGCAGGTCTTATTTCAACAGATAAAATCATATCCCACAATGCTTGTGGCACCCAATTCTTCTTCTTTGTGGGATTTATAACCACAGAAAGTTTCCTGCTGGCTGCCATGGCTTATGACCGCTATGCAGCAGTGTGTAAGCCCCTGCATTACACGACTATCATGACTACAAATGTATGTGTTTCTCTGACCGTAAGCTCCTATGTCTGTGGCTTCCTGAATTCCTCCATCCACACTGGGAACATTTTCAGGCTCTCCTTCTGCAAGAACAATATCATAGATCACTTTTTCTGTGATGCCCCTCCTCTGCTTGCCCTCTCATGCTCAGACACCTCTGTCAGTGAGATGGTAATTTTGTTCGTGGTGGGTTTCAATGATATCTTCTCCATTGTAGTCATCTTGATCTCCTATCTGTTTATATTCATCACTATTATGAGGATACGATCATCTGAAGGGCGCCAGAAGGCCTTTTCCACCTGTGCTTCCCACCTCACTGCAGTCTCTATCTTCTACGGGTCAGGCATATTCATGTACTTACAGCCCAGCTCCAGTCACACCATGGGCACTGACAAGGTGGCGTCGGTGTTCTATACCATGATCATCCCCATGCTGAATCCTCTGGTCTACAGCCTGAGAAACAAAGAGGTCAAGAGTGCATTCAGAAAAGCTGTGGGAACTGCAAAATCTGTGACATTCATATTTTAGTTTCACATCAAATCTACAATAAAACATCTTCACTTGCTTTTTAAATATAAAATATTGGCTATTCAGTCCATATAGTTTTAATTATTTAGATAATTTTTCAGCTAGTTGTGAAGCTTAAGGATGAAAATACTTCAAAATTAGAGTGCTAAAATCAGCAGATTAGAAGCATAGTAGATTTAGTAAAGATCTTTTTTAAATTAATATGGTCATATCTACAATCTCATGCTCAGAAATGCATAAACACTCGTGTGCATATATGAACTGCTTACACATCTCTGCTCCATTAGAAACTCCTGGCAAAAATCTTTACCAGCTATATAAATACAATGGTTAGTACATAGAACATACAAAGTTCTAAAACAATAATGAACACCAAAAAAGTAAATAACTCAACTAAATATCTGGCCATGGAAATAAACAGAGAATTCTCTAATAAAATATAAATTGCTATTGGTTGTTCTTTGAGTGTTCAATGTTCTGAAACATTAACACTGCCTTGAAAATTCATCATACTCCTGCCAGAAAGGTTAAGAACGTTGCCACTGTCCATTCCGTGCTTTTACATGACATTAAATATAGAGACCACATCTTGGTGATTCCTCAGATCTTTAGCTGTAGTTACCATATAACTCATAGAAAGACTGGAGAGAAACAACCCCATATAATGACACAAATTTGATCAAGAACGTTTATAGAAGCATTAGTTAAAGTAGCGAAAAATAATGGCAAGAACTGGTGAACGAAATTTTTTAATGTGGCTCTATTAGTCAAATTCCACTATAACGTAATTCTTTACATAGCCAAATTTAGAAGAAGAAAGGTTTAGCTCATAGAGTTGATGGTTTCAGTCCATAATGGACTGACCCCATTGTTTTTCTTCCGGCTTGTGTCAGGAAAGTGTAATAGAGGAAACCTATTAACATCTAGGTTGAAAGTAAAAGATATTAGGAAAGGGGGGTCCTGGGTTCTATAAGAAAGCAGGCTGAACAAACCATAGAAAACAAGAAAATAATCAGTATCCCTCCATGGCTTTTCCAACAGTCATTATCTCGGGGTTCCTGCTTTACATTCCAGACCTGACTTTTCTCAACAATAAAATACACATTTTAAGCTGAAATAAACACCTTCTTCTTCAAAATAAGCAAAAGATAAAAGATGCTGACGTAAATGAGGGAAAATGAAAACACTTTTTCACTGTTTTCACTAAATTAAAAACTGTGTAGTCACTCTGGGCATCAGTACAAAAGTTCCTTCTAAAACTAGAAATAGATCTACTGAGTAATCCGGTTATACTTGTCCTGACATATTCCCAAAGTACTCTGTAAGCTACTACAGAGATACATTTTTGTTTTGTTCTGTTTTGTTTTGTTTGGGGCATTTCCTTTTTATTTTTTCATTTTTTATTGATTTATATTGAGCTCTACATTTTTCTCTGCTCCCTTGCGTGCCTTTTCCCTCCCCATTTCAACCCTCCCACAAGGTTGCCATACTCCCAATTTACTTATGTGATCTTGTCTTTATCTACTTCCCATATGGATTAGATGTATGTAAGTCTCTCTTAGTGTCCTTATTGTTGTCTAAGTTCTCTGGGATTGTGTTTTGTAGGCTGGTTTTCTTTGCTTTACATTTAAAACCACCTATGGGTGAGTACATGTGATAATTGTCTTTTTGTGTCTGGGTTACCTCACACAAAATAATGGTTTTTTAGCTCTATCCATTTGCCTACAAAATTCAAGATGTTTTTTTCCCTGCTGTGTTGTATTACATTCTGTAAATTACCATGTTTTCCTTATCCATTCTTTGGTCGAGAAGCAATTTGGTTGTTTCCAGGTTCTGGCTATGACAAACAATGCTGCTTTGAACATAGTTGAGCAAATGTCCATGTAGCACGATTGAGCATCCTTTGGATATATACCCAAAAGAGGTATTACTAAGTTTTGAGGAAGGTTGTTTCCTAATTTTCTGAGAAATTTACACACTGACATACAAAGGGGCTGTACCACCTTGAATTCCCACCAGCAATGCAGAAGTGTTCCCCTTTCTCTACAACCTCTCCAGCATAAGTTGTCATCAGTGTTTTTTTTTTTTATCTTGGTCATTCTTACAGGTGTAAGATGGAATCTCAGAGTTGTTTTGATTTGCATTTTTCTGATGACTAAGGATGTTGAATATTTCCTTAAGTGTCTTTTAGCTATGGTATATTCCTTTGTTGAGAATTCTCTGTTTAGGTCTGTACTCAATTTTTATTGGATTATTTGTTCTTTTGATGACCAATTTCCTGAGTTCTTTGTATATTTGAAGATCAGACCACCGTCTGACGTGCAGTTAGTAAAGATCTTTTCCCATTCTATAGGCTATCATTTTGTCTTGTTGACTAATGCTTTACAGAGCTTTTCAGTTCCAGGATGTCCCACTTATTGTTTCTCTCAGTAGCAGTGCTCCTGGGATTATATTTAGGAAATGATTTCCTGTGCTAATGAGTTCAAGTGTACTTTCCATTTCTCTTCTATAAGGTTAAGTGTGTCTAGCTTTATGTTGAGGTCTTTGATCTATTTGTACTTGAGTTTTGTGAAGGTGATTATAGATATAGGTCTATTTTCATTCTTCTACATGTTGTTATCCAATTATGCCATCACCATTTGTTAAATATGCTTTTGCTTTTCCATTTGATATTTTTTGCTTTTTGTCAAAAATCAGGTGTTCGAAGGAGTATGGATTAATATCTGGGTCTTCTATTTGGTTCCATTAGTCCTCCTGTCTGTTCTTATGCCAATACAAGGCTGTTTTCAGTACTGTAGTTCTTTAGTAGAGTTTGAAGTCAGAGATTCTTATGCCTCCAGAAGTTCTTTTATTGTACAAGATTGTCCTGGCTATGCTGTTTTTTGTTTTGTTTTGTTTTGTTTTGTTTTGCTTTGCTTTGCTTTGCTTTGTTTTGTTTTTGCTTTTCCATAGTAAGTTGAGTACCATTCTTTCGAGGTCTTTGAAGAATTTTGCTGGGAGTTTGATGGGCATTGCATTGAATCTATAGATTGTTTTTAGTAATATTGCCATTTTTACTATGTTAATTCTACCTACCAAAGAGCATGGGAGTTCTTCCCACTTTCTGGTGTCTTCTTCAATTTCTTTCTTAGAGACTTAAAGTTCTTTCAACTAAGTCTTCCACTTGTTTGGTTAGAGTTACTCTGAGATATTTTATGCTATTTGCGGCTATTGTGAAGGGTGGTTTCTCTGATTTCTTTCCCAGCTTTTTTATAATCTGTGTACAGGAGGGCTATTGATTTTTTTAGTTAATCTTGTACCTGCTACATTACTGAAAGTATTTATGAGTTGCAGAAGTTCCTTGGTAGAATTTTTGGGATCGCTCATGTAAACTATCATATCATCAGCAAATAGTGAGAGTTTGACTTCTTCTTTTCCAATTTGTATCCCCTTGATCTCCTTTTGGTGTTTTATTTGTCTAGCTAGGAACTCAAGAACTATATTGAACATATATGGAGAAAGTGGACAACCTTGCCTTGTTCCTGATTTCAGTGGAATCACTGGAAGTTTCTCTCCATTTAGTTTGATGTTGGCTTGTTGTATATTGCCTTTATTATGTTTGGGTATGTTCCTTGTATCCCTACTCTCTCCAAGACCTTTATCATAAAGGGATGTTGTATTTTGTTGAAAGATTTTTTGGCATCTAATGAGATGATTATGTATTTTTTTTATTTTTCAGTTTGTTTATATGGTGGATTACATTGATAGATTTTTGTATGATGAACCATCCCTGAAACTCTGGGATGAAGCCAACTTGATCATGGTGGATGATGATTCTGATGTGCTTTTGGATTCGATTTGCCAGTATTTTATTTAGTATTTTTGCACCAACGTTAATGAGTAACTTTGGTCTTTCTTAGTAATGTCTTTCTCTGGTTTGGGTATCAGGGTAATTGTAGCCTCATAAAAAAGAGTTTGGCAATGTTCCTTCTGTTTCTATTATGTGTAATAATTTGAGGAGTATTGGTATTAGCTCGTCTTTAAAAGTCTTGTAGAATTCTGAGCTGAAACCATCTGGTCCTTGGTGTCAGGCAATGGTCTATATTCTGTCAATTATATTTTAAATAAACACTGATTGGCCAGTAGCCAGGAAGGAAGTATAGGTAGGACAACCAGACAGGAAGTAGAGGCAGGTAAATGAGAACAAGACAATTCTGGGAAGAAAGAAGTTCCTTCTGCAGTTCTGCTCCAGCCACAGAAGAAGCAAAATGTTACTTCCTTGCTGAATAAGGTACCAAATCACATGGCTAGCATAGACAAGAATAATGGGGTAATATAAGTGATAAGAGCTAATAAGAAGTTGGAGCTAAGGGGCCAATCAGTTTATAACTAATGTAGACCTCTGTGTGATTTCTTGGGACTTAACAATTGCAGGGAACAGGGCAGGACAGAAAACCTTAGTCAGCAAGTCCTGGGCTGTTTTTGGTTGGGAAACTTTTGATGACTGTTTCTATTTCTTCAGCAGTTATAGGTCTGTTTAATTTGTTTATCTGGTCTGATTTAATTTTAGTATGCAATATTTATCCAGAAAGTTGTTCATTTCCTTTAAATTTTCCAACTTTGTGGAATACAGGTTTTCGAAATATGACCTGATGATTCTCTGTATTTCCTCCTTATCTGTTGTTATGCCCCCCTTTTCATTTTTGATTTTGTTAATTTGGACATTCTCACTCTGCCTTTTGGTTAGTTTGGATAAAGGTTTGTCTATTTTGTTGATTTTCTTGAAGAACCAACTTTTTGTCTCATAGATTCTCTGTATTGCTTTCTTTGTTTCTATTTTGTTGATTTCAGCTCTCAATTTGATTATTTCCTGCCATCTAGTTCTCTTTGGTGAGTTGACTTCTTTTTGTTCTAAAGTTTTCAAATGTTCTCTTAATTCGCTAGTGTGTGATTCTTCCAGCTTCTTTATGTAGGCATTTAGTGCTATAAACTTTCCTCTTAATACTGCTTTAGTTGTGTCCCACACATTTGGGTATGTTGTGTGGTCATTTTCATTGAATTTTAGGAAGTTTATAATTTCTTCCTTTACTTCTTCCTTGACCCATTGATGATTCAGGTGAGCATTGTTTAATTTCCATGTGTGTGTGGCTTTTCTGGAATTAGTATTGTTGTTGACTTCTAGTTTTAAAGAACGGTGATCTGATAAGGTACATTGAGTTATTCCAAATTTTTAGTATTTGTTCCGGTTTGTTTTGTTACCGACTATATGATCAATTTGTGAGAAGGTTCCATGAGGTGTCAAGAAAAAGGTATATTCTTTTCTGTTTGAATGGAATATTATATAGATTTCTGTTGAATCCATTTGAGTCATAACATCTGGTAGTTATCATATTTCTCTGTTTATTTTCTGTCTGACTGACCTGTCCTTTGGTGAGAGGGGATTGTTGAAGTCTCCCAATCTTAGTGTGTCAGGTTTAATGTATGATTTAACCTTTAAAAGTGTTTCTTTTACATATGAGGATGCCCTTGTATTTGGGGCATAGATGTTCAGTATTGAATTTCTTCTTGATGGATTTTTCCTGTGACTAATATGAAATGACCTTCTTTGTCTCTTTTGATTGATTTTAGCCTGGAGTCTATTTTGTTAGATATTAGGATAGCTACACCTGCTTGTTTCTTAGGTCCATTTGATTGGTATATTTTTCTAAAAACTTTACTCTGAGATGATTTCTGTCTTTGAGGTTGAGATGTGTTTCTTGTATGCAGAAGAAGAATGGATTCTGTTTTTGTATCCAGTCTGTTAGCCTGTGCCTTTTTATAAATGAGTTGAGTCCATTTACACTATGGGATATTATTGACCAGTGATTGCTGTCTACTGTTAATTTAGTTCTCTTATTGGTGATGTTAATTTGTGCATTGTTCCCTTCTTTGGTATTTCCTGCTATGAGACCATCAATTGTCTGTCTTTTAGTTGGTGTAGCCAACTTCCTTTGGTTGGAGTTTTCCTTCTAGTATTTTGTGTAGGGCTGGGTTTGTCGCTAGGTATTGGTTAAATCTGGTTTTGTCATGGAATATCTTGTTTTGTCCTTCTATGGTGATTGAAAGTTTTGCTGGGTAACGTAGTCTGGGCTGGCATCCACGGTCTCTTAATGTCAGCATAATGCTTGACCATAACCCTCTGGCTTTCATTGTCTCCAATGAGAAGTCAAGTGTAATTCTAATAGGTCTACTTTCTACGTTACTTGGCCTTTTTCCTTTGCAGCTCTTAATTGTCTTTCTTTACTCCGTATGCTTATTGTTTTGATTATTATGTGGCGAGAGGACCTTTTTTTGTGATCCAGTCTATTTGGTGTTCTGTAAGCTTTTTGTATCTTTATAGGCATAGCTTTATTTTATTTTGGGAAAATTTTCTTCTATGATTTTGTTAAATATATTTTCTGTACATTTGAGATGGACTTCTCCTTTTTCTATACCTATTGTTCTTAGGTCTTTTCATAGTGTCCTGTATTTCCTGGATATTTTGTGTTAAGCTTTTGTTAGATTTAATGCTCTCTTTGACTATTTCTGATATAGATATGAATAATTTGCATTAGTATAGATTTTGCTTTATTGATAGAGATTTAAGGTCAATTTTGTTATATGTATATGCATATTTCTGCTATTGATTAAGATATTGTGATTGTGTAGTTCACTTAAAATGTAAGCTTGTTAATAGATAATCATAATAGTCAAGTTTGTAGTCATGTTAGTTAAGATTTTCTAGATGCGCATAGATATATCTCAGATAGGCATTCTTCATATCTTTCAAAGATTATAGAATATGGCATTTTAAATGTTTTAATAACTTAGGACTTTTCATGACAATGAGACACTCTGCTCCTGGCAGCACCAATCTACTTCAAGAAGAAGATGGGCATCGAAGAGGATCCTTATGGAGTTTGATAGCCATTTGGGCAAGAAACTATTCTTGCCTGGACTATTGCATAAGCTGGACACAGAGAACCCACAGAGAGAGGACTACTGAACTTGCCTAAAGGTGAGAAGATCTTTCGGGGTTCCTGATTCATGAAAGAGTCTGTGAGACATTCTGCAGGACACAACAGATAGTGACTGAACTGACTTTGAAATGTCCTGCTTCATGGAAATGTCTGCTGGAAACTATGGGCCTGAAGGCCAAAGATGGATGCCCCAACAGTACAGAGGAACTTTGGGTGACTGTACAGGCAGCCAGATGTCTCTGTCATTTCTAGAGTTTTAAAAGTTGCTTTTTTCTTGTTTGCTTAGGTAATATTGTATCTTTCTGGAGTCTTTGACGGAGTTAAGAATAGTTAGTTATAGTTTTCCTTAGTTATGATGAAGATTATTGTAATTTTTACTTGATAACTTTTTGTTATATGTAATTTTGCTATGTTAAAGTCAAAGCCTTCCTTTTTTGTTTAAACAGAAAAAGGGAAAGTGATGGAGGAAGGTCATTGGTTAATTAAATAAGGAGGCTGCTTGCCCTGATAGGTTAAAACATAGGTGGGAGGAGTAGACAGAACAGAATGCTGGGAGGAAGAGGAAGTGAGGTCAGACTCGACAGCTCTCCTCTCGGGGGCAGATGCCTCAGAGAGACATGATGCTCCACTCTTGGGGGCAGAGGCGAGAGCTCTGCTCTCTGAGGCACACGCGATGAAGCTCCGACCCAGGATGGACGTCGGCTAGAATCTCCCTGGTAAGCCACCTTGTGGGCTATAGCAGATTATTAGAGATGGGCTAGTCCAGGTGCGAGAGTTAGCCTAGAAGAGGCTAGATAGAAATGGCCAAGCAGTGATTAAATGAATACAGTGTCCGTGTAATTATTTCGAGTAAAGCTAGCCGTGCGGGCGGCCGGGGTGCTGGGGACTCAGCCCCACCGCTCCTATTACAACATATTTCTTCTATTGTATCTTCAGCACTTGAGATTCTCTATTCCATATCTTTTATTCTGCTATTTATGTTTCCATTTGTGGTTGCTTATTGTATTCTCATTATTTCTGTTTTTATAATTCTCTTAGGTTGTGTTTTCTTTATTTTCTCTATTTCAGTTTTCAAGTCTTGAACAGTTTCTTTCATCTGTTCGTTTGCTTTTTCTTGGTTTTATTTAAGGGATTTGTTGATATCTTCCAAATTTTTGTTTTCCTCCAGTTCTTTGAGCTAACTTTTAATTTCCTCTTTAAGGGACTCAATATTCTCCTAATGTTCTTTTTTAGGTCAGTTTCTTCTGCTTCATGTATATTTGGTTGTCTGTCTTTCTGTTGTAGAGCAACTAGTTATTACTGGTATCGTATTGCTCTTTGTGGTGTTTCATGTGTTCTTACTTTGTCTACCCATCTTTTCCTCTGATTGGTGTAGTTGGGGCCGTCTGTGACTCTGGTGATCAGTTTTCCAGGTGCCAGTAGATCCAAGGCTCAGATGGTTGCTCCTTGTTGTGCAGTCAGGGCCATGGTCCCAGGTACCCTGTTAGTCATTCTGTGTTCCTGGAGGTCACTTGGCATTCCTAGGATTCACTCTGCTCCTGTGGAGTTTCTTGACTCTGGCCTGCTCTGGCTTAGGTCACATGCTCAGACATGTTTCTGTAGATGTTCCTATTCTTGGCCTGCTCCCCAAAAGGTCCCTGTCTTGGACCCAGCTCCACAAATTTCTCTGGCGCTACTATACTCCCTCAGAAGTCCAAGACTCATGCACAGCCATGAAAAGGTCCTCGCTCAGGCCTACTCTCTTAATGGTCCCAGAATCATGCCCAGACCTGCAGAGCTTTCAGTTTCCAACTGATAGCTAATTTATGCTCCAATCAAAATAACACTTTAAAAATCTCCAAGAAGAAGTGAACTTTAAAATTGATTATTTGAAATATTTACAGCTGAAAAAAAGCTATGTTTATTAACTTATTGGCTAAGAGGACAAATATTTAGAGCACTTTGGGTTATTTCACTAACATTGGAAACTAAATAATGCTGACACCAAGAAATGATCAATATCTGTGACCTTACCTAGGGAAAGCTACTTTTCCCTTTTGAGGTTATCTTTTGTTTCCTGTAGTTCTTTGTATAGAATTAAGACGTGCTCTGGTCCACTTTATCATGTAAGCTGTCATCTTTGCTTAGCTCACTTTTAAGCAGTAAAATTGATGAGACTTTATAGATGTAACTTCTGACATTACTAAAAGGCAATCTTATATCAAGACCATTGCTGTACTGATCCTTACAACCCTTTCTGCTGCCTCTTCCATGGTGTTTTCTGAGCCTTATGTGTTGGAGTGTTTTGTAGATGTCTCTATAACAATGAACTTATCGTGCTAATGCTAAGGAACAAGCACACATAACTTGGTGATAGCCAACAGTTCTCTAACTGAATGTAAGGCCTACATGACAAGATAGAAACCATGCCTGCTATTGAAAAAATTAGCTACCTACTCAGCACTAGTGAAATTATGTATATTTGCTAAGTGATCATGATTCCTAACAACCATCTGAACATGTATTCTATACCAACAGGCAAGTGTAGTCTTCACTCCTCATCAAAGAAACTTCTCTTTGCAACAGACAGAAATTACTTATAAAAAATCACAACCAAAAAAATTCATAGTTGTTTGTGGATTGCAGGATACCACCATGGAATATACAACCAATGAACTTTTGTTAATTCTGTCAATACATGGTTTGATTAAGAGCTTGGATTTCTTTTGAAACTCTTCACTTTTGAGATGTACTCTTCATTTCATTTGAAATAACATGCTTATGTTGGTCTTCTATTACATATGAGACATAATGAAATATTCACTTTCCTCAGAAAGTATTCTGACAAGTTAATATAAAGAAAATTCTTATTTTCCCTTTCAGTTTTCTATCTACTATTTATTTTCTTATTCATCATGATGGGTGTGTCTCCATACATACAATTATACACTTCTTTAGTTATTTGTTTTGTATTTATTGTAAGCATTGTATTTAAACACCACAGATGCATACTATTTCTTATTCTGTATGGACTTGTTAGCACATCTCGGCTCTGTAGTTCAAACTCTGCAGGGGTCAAAACAATTGATCACATCAATATTTCTTCTCAAAAATTAAATAATATCAATTAAGGGAAGCAAACATATAATGTAGACACAAAAACATAAATTTCTATCCTTAATCTGAACATCTAATTGAAATCCTATAGTTCTTCATTACCAAAAGAATTATTATAAAAATTACTAAAAATAATCCCATGATCTTTACTGACAAGCATAGCTGAATTCACGTAGAATCTTTAATCACTTACTCCCCAGTTGTGTGATATAATGCTTGTTAGAATCCTCTTGGGATATTTTTCCCAATAGACCTCCATGACTATAGCAATCTCTCCTGGTTACCACATTTAACATGTAAAGTCTCTATTGGCATATCACTAAAGAGAACAGTCCAAAACAAGGACCTTTTTAATATTTGTTATTGAACTGACTAATAATAGTTGTTTTTAAATAACAATTAATTTTTCCCTAACTGGTTTCTTAGCAA
Source organism: Microtus ochrogaster (assembly GCF_000317375.1). Taxonomy (NCBI): domain Eukaryota; kingdom Metazoa; phylum Chordata; class Mammalia; order Rodentia; family Cricetidae; genus Microtus; species Microtus ochrogaster. The sequence goes on along the minus strand of NC_022015.1, from coordinate 43,844,473 downwards.
GAACATGTTCACTTGAGAAAAATAACAAATGTATTAATTATTAGGATAAAACATTAATCACATGTTACAAAATACGAGAAAAATGAAGATTATTCTTTTGTTACACTCAGGCATCCTTCGGGGCAGGTGTCCTGGGGTTACCTGTCTACTACTCCTTCTTATGGATGGGTATATTATGAATGATAAAGAGCTGAGATAATTTATCTAGGAAGGAAGACCAGGATACCAGAGCTTGCATTTGAGGGTTCCAATGCCAAATTCTATGTAAGCCTCTCCAAAGAAAGACATTTTCTTACTTTCAGGGACAGAATTATTAATTGAGCTCTAATTATCTATGAAAGTGGTAGATTTACATGTTATGCTGGTCAGGTAAGAAGGCAAGACTCTGAGTCAGACCCATAACTTCATGAACTTGAGGACAGAAGCAAGCAGAAGACTACAACCTGTGAGTTCACTCATCTTTCCTTTGGGTTACGCACTGAGAGCTTAGACTTCAATGTTTTATACATTGCTATATTTTGTATATAATAATAATAAACTGTATGCCCAAATACAGAGATGAAATTTTAAAAAGTACTCTATTGCATTTATGAAATTATACATATATAATATATTATATATTTATAAGATATAAGGCAGTTAAAAGGGTACAGGTCCATGCTTTACTAAAAATGAACTTGATTGATTTTGAAATAGGTATTTGAACCACTATAATATTAATTGGCTTTTTTAGGAAAATTGATAATATGTGTTATCTTAACGAATCCCAAAGATGATGAAAAGATTATATTGAGGTATTCTTAAACCAGGAAATCATAGTAATTAATATTTGAATAGGAATAATCTATATTGATAAATTAGAAAATATCATACTTAATAACAAGCAATAAAATACTAAGACATAGTCTCAAAATTATAAGATATGACTATAATATAAAAAGATGTGAATTAATGCTCAATTTCTATCATAGAGATTTATCTGGTATTAGAGGCAAGGCTTTTTAACCATTGAGTAAACTGAGCAATGGTAAATTACTCTTTCACAATTGTAAAAAACAAAAAAATCACTGTGCTCTTTCTGAGTAATAGAAAATAAGAATAAAGCTCAGTATCTATTGGCCTCAATGTTTACTTCAGTCACAAAACTCCCAACATCAGGAAATGTGTATTGCATGCTCCTGGAGATGAGGAAATCAGCAAAAGACTTGTGCTTAAGACAGAACTGTATTTATTAAGAGAATAAGAATATGGGCAGCACTTGGTATTTTATGTGGCTAATTTGCCTTGACTTTTTAAATAGATATCCAAAGATTACACAAAAGCACATTCTAAACATTTGAAGACCCATCTGTTTTTATACAAATGAGACAGAGTGGTACAGGTCATTTACTCTGAGTTGTATTTCCATTAGCTACATATATTACTTTGAATCATTTTATTTTATATCAGAATCTCTTTATAACATCCAATTAATGTTCAAATAGATGCTATTGCTCACAGAAGACACAATAAAATGTGTTAAGTAAAATGAATATTTCTATGAAACACCTAGCAACTGCAGTTATGTGTTATTGTGAGCCATCATATAAGTACTAGGAACAGAACCTACATTCTCTACATGAGCAGGTAGTGCTCTTAATCTCTGAATCAATCCTCCAGCTCCTGCTCAAAATTCTGAAATATTTCAGTAAAAGACATTTACAAGAAAAAAATGAATTCAAACTTTATTTGTAAACACTCTTGATTTACAAAAGAAGAAATTCCATAACAGGCATGATGTAAGCCTAATTAAATTTTTTTATAAAATTCATAACATCAGTGAAATTAGGTTTTTAAAATTTTATTTTTCTAAAAATTCAAAACTAACTTCTAATGTGACAGAACATGCTTTTATCTTTCTAGGTGTGGGTTGCCTCACTTGGAATAACTGCTTCCAACTCCTTCTCTTACCAACAAATTTTATACTTTTATTTACTTTGTGCTTTTTCTTACCAATGATATCTTATATTCTGAGAGCAGAGAGATAATCATACAGCAGAAAGATTCTCCTCTACTTTAAATCTTAAAAATAAAGTCATTTGTTGAATTCATATATTATCCACATTTTATGAGTCCACTAACACATAGATATATAAGTTTATAACCATGATAACTAAAACATAAAAGGATTCTTGTACTTTGCTCAATTGTAGTGGATATCCACATACAAGGAGATAAAGGTTGAATAAAAATAATAAGGGGCTATATAAAAGATGGAAGGAGAAAGGAGTATAGTAAGAACACAAATGAAATTTTGTCACCAGACTTTTAGTTTTACTTCATCTGGAAGCTTCAACTTGTATATTGACCATTCTGAAATCAAGATATACCAAGACCCTTGAGTGGATAACATTGTACAAAAGTTAATTAATCCAAATTTGGATTATAATTTTATTTAATAAAATGGTGATGTGAATATTTGTGGCTAAGCCTCATAACCACAAAACAAGTTCTTGGGTATTATTGAAAGCAGAGCTGTCTTTTTCATCCTGTTATTTCTGACCTGGAGACAAAGTCAGACCAGGAACCAAGGACATCTAGATGTGAAAGTAAAATTAGTTTATTGTGAAAAAGAAACTTTTATTGTATATATTGTATATATTCCAAATTCTTAGAATATAATTTACTGTTTTCTGCATGTGGTAAATGGAATATCCTGTATATCTTACTCTATGATGAGACCAATTAAAGTTAAATTCATTCTTTTAAATATCATCATTATATAAAACATCCTTTTATATAACATAGATAGACAAAAATGAAATTAGAGTAAAATAACATCTTACAAGATTTCTGAAAGGATTTCTGATATAGATACTTATATTCTACCAAAGTTCCTAAGTTGAAATCCTAACCGCCATGTTGATGATATTCTAAAGCAGAGTAATTGGAAAGTGTATATGCAGTGAGAGAAGACCTCATGTGGCTGGAGTTAGCTCCACAGTGAAAGCAATCTCCAAGAGATAACAAATTCCCTGCAAGAATAAACAGAAGACCTAAAGCCATGTATAAACACAGAAGTGGGCATTGAGAAAAACCACTGCTCTCCAACCTGAACAATACTGAGAAATAAATTTGTAGTGTTTAGACTCTATCGATAGTGAATAGCATTAGCCTAACATTTCCAAGCAAACAGTTTGATTGGACATGCCATAACAAAGCAGAAAACTGAACAACACATAACAAAAATTTAGAATATGAATAAAAGGTACATGTTCCCTGGAATTGCATTATATTGCCGTAACTTAATATCTTACATGATTCTAGTTCAGTGATAAAAATGATTTATGATAGTTTTTCAGAGTTCGCATACAGGCTTTGGTATTTTCCAGAAAGCAATTAATGTGATGTTCTTATACAAAGACTACCCTCCTCCTTGGCCTCAATTCAGTCATCATGGAGTTTCAAGATTCAGATACAATATCTCTTGGAATATAGTGGGATCTTATATCACTTAATTTAATTTACTCAGTTTTATTTAAACTTCAATTTTGCTCCATAACTTGCTTAGGTCAGAATGCAGGAGGAACATCTGCACAGTGAGAAAAAGCATGGAGAGGAGCAGCAGAGAGGATCATCAGTCTCCCCTCATCTCTCATTCTGATCTCCTTTCTCTTTGCTGCAGGGAAGCCACCTGATCTCTAATGGAGAACAGTACAGAGGTGACTGAGTTCATTCTTGCAGGCTTAACAGATGACCCAGAGCTCCAGCTCCCTCTCTTCATTGTCTTCCTTCTCATCTATCTCTGCACTGTGCTTGGGAACGTGGGAATGACAGGACTGATTCTGCTGGACTCACGCCTCCACACTCCCATGTACCTTTTCCTCAGCCACCTGTCTCTGGTGGACTTTGGTTATTCTTCAGCTATTACTCCAAAAGTAATGGCAGGTCTCATTTCAACAGATAAAATCATATCCCACAATGCTTGTGGCACCCAATTCTTTTTCTTTGGGGGCTTTATAACCACAGAAAGTTTCCTGCTGGCTGCCATGGCTTATGACCGCTATGCAGCAGTGTGTAAGCCCCTGCATTACACCACCACCATAACTACAAACACATGTTTTTGTCTGATCAAATGCTCCTATGTCTGTGGCTTCCTGAATTCCTCCATTCACACTGGGAACATATTTAGGCTTTCCTTCTGCAAGTTCAATGTTATAAACCATTTTTTCTGTGATGCCCCTCCTCTGCTTGCCCTCTCATGCTCAGACACCTCTGTCAGTGAGATGCTGATTTTCTTTGTGGTGGGCTTCAATGTTCTCTTCTCTATTGTAGTCATCTCTATCTCCTATCTACTTATATTCATCACTATTCTGCGGATGCGATCATCTGAAGGGCGCCAGAAGGCCTTTTCCACCTGTGCTTCCCACCTCACTGCAGTCTCCATCTTCTATGGGACAATAATATTCATGTACTTACAGCCCAGCTCCAGTCACACCATGGGCACTGACAAGGTGGCGTCGGTGTTCTATACCATGGTCATCCCCATGCTGAATCCTCTGGTCTACAGCCTGAGGAACAAAGAGGTCAAGAGTGCATTCAGAAAAGCTGTGGGACTGCGAAATCTTCTATAACATTCTTATTTTAGTTTTACATCAATTCTACAATAAAATATCTTCACTTACTTTCTAAGTATAAAGTATATAATAAAAGTAGTGGCTATTCGGTCCATATAATTTTAATTATTTAAATGATTTTTCAGCAAGTTGTGAAGCTTAAAGATGAAAATACTTCAAAATAAGAGCGCTAAAACCAAAGAATTAGAAGCAAAGTGATTTAGTAAAGATCTTTGTTAAATGAATATGATCACGTCTTCAATCTCATGTTCAGACATGCATATACACTCATGTGTGCATATATGTGCTGCCTACACATCTCTCATTCATGAGAAACCCTTTGAAAATCTTTACCAGCTTGATAAATGACCATGGTTAGTATCTAGAACATACAAAATTGTAAAACAATAATAAACACCAAGAAAATAAATAACTCAACTAAAAATCTAGGCATGGAAATAAAAGAGAATTCTCAAAAGAAATAAAAATTGCTATTGGTTGCACTTCAAGTGTTCAAATTCTGAAACATAACTTTTCTTTGAGAATTCATCTTACTCCTGCCAGAAAGGTTAAGAACATGTAACTGTCTACTTGATGCTTTCACATGCCTTCAAATATAGAGACAACATCCTTGTGATTCCTCAAATGAGTAGCTGTAGTTACTATACAACTTAGAAACTTCACTCATAAATAGACTGGAGAAGAAAAAACATATAATGGCACAAATTTGAGCAAGAATGTTTATAGAAACATTAGTTAAAGTAGTGAAAAATAATGGCAAGAACTGATGAAGGAAATGTTTTAATGTGGCTGTAATAGTCAAATTCCACTATAACATAATTCTTTAGATAGCCAAATTTGTAGGAAAGGTTTAACTCGGAGTTGATGGTTTCAGTCCATAGTGGACTGACCCCATTGTTTTTCTTCCAGCTTGTATCAGGAGAGTGCAATAGAGGAAACCTATTAACCTCTTGGTTGAAAGGAAAAGACATTAGGCAAAGGAGGTCCTGGATTCTATAAGAAAGCAGACTGAACAAACCATAGAAAACAAGAAAATAAATAGCATCCCTCTATGGCTTTTCCAACAATCACTGTCTCAGGGTTCCTGCATTAAATCCAGGCTTGACTTCCCTCAACAACAAATTATACATTTTATGCTGAAATAAACGCCTTCCTTTTTGAAATAAGCTAAAGTTATCAAATGCTGACATCAATGAGAGAAAAGAAAAACACTTTGTCATTGAGTAAAAACTGGTGTAGTCACTATGAAAATCAGTATAAAAGTTCCTCCTAAAGCTAGAAATATATCTACTGTGTGATCCAGTTATACTTATCCTGACATATTTCCAAAGGACTCTGTAATCTACTACAGAAATACTTGCTCAGCCATATTTGATGCTACTTTGTTCAATATTAGAATATGGAGAGAGCATAGATGGTCATCAAACATATTGTCCATATATATACGTATACATATATTTTAATATTATTCACCTGTGAGGAAAAATAATTTTTTTCATGTCAGAGGAAATGATAGGACCTAAAATTATCATTAAAAGTTATGTAACCCAAATACAAAATTAAAAACATTGGATGTTCACTTTCATATACAGATTCTTTACTAAAAAATTATTTTTAATTAGCTATGTATATTCTTCAGCTCCACTTCCTTCCTTTCCCATCCCTCTATCATCTCCCATAATACCCTGCTCTCAATTTTCAGAAGATCTTGTCTTTTCCTACTTCCCATGTAGATTAGATCCATATATGTCTCTCTTAAGGTCCTCTTTGTTATCTAGGTTTCAGGGATTGTGAATTGTAAGCTGTTTTTTTGTTGTTGTTTTTTTTTTGGTTTTTTTTTTTTTGCTTTAAGCCTAAAAGCCACTTACAAATCAGTACATATTATATATGTGTTTCTGGGTCTGGTTTACCTCACTCAACACTATGTTTGCTAGATCCATCCATTTGCCAAAAAGATTCAAGATGTCATTATTTTCCCCACTGTATAACTCTCCATGGTGTAAATGTACCACATTTTCCTTATCCATTCTTCAGTCAGGGGAATTTAGGTTGTTTTCAGGTTCTGGCTATGACAGATAATGTCAGTATGCACAAGTTGATCACATATCCTTGAGATATGAATGAGCATCTTTTGCATATATGCCCAAAGGTGGTATTGTTGTGTCCTGATGTATGTTGTTACCTAATTTTCTGAGAAAACACTACACTGATATGTAAGGGATAGTAGCAGTTTGCACTCCAACCAGCAATGGAGGAGTATTCCCTTTACCATACAACCTCTCCAGCATAAGTTGTCATCAGTGATTTTGTTCTTGGACCTTCTTACAGGTGTAAAGTGAAATCTCAAAGTTGTATGATTTTCATTTCTCTGATAGTTAAGGATATTGAGGATTTTCTTTAGTGTCTCATGGCCATTTTAGATTCATCTGTTTATAGTTCTTTGTTTAGTTCGATACTCCATTTTTATTGGATTATTTGGGGTCTTTTTGATGACCAGTATTTGCATTATTTGTGTATATTGGAGATCAGACCTATGTTCAAAGTGGGGTTGGTGAAGATCTTTTCCCATTATGTAGGCTGCTGTTTTATCTTGTTGACCATGTCCTTTGCATTAGAGAAGATTCATAGTTTCAGAAGGTACCATTTGTTAAATGTTTCTCTCAGTGTTTGTGCTACTTGGGTTAGATTTAGGAAGTGATTTCCTATGCCAATACATTCAAGTGTATATGCCACTTTCTCTTCTATGAGGTTCAGTGTGGTTGGCTTTATGTTGAGGTCTTTGATCCATTTGGACTTGAGCTTTGTTCATGGAGATAAGGATCTATTTTTATTATTTTACACATATATCCAGTTATCGAACATCATTTGTTGAATTTTTTCCTATTTTTGATTTCATATTCTTCAAAAATCATGTGTGTGAACTGATATCTGGGTCATCTATTAAGTTTCATTGATCCTCCTGTCTGTTTTTATGCAAATACCAGACTGTTTTCAGTACTCTAGCTCTGTAGTAAAGGAATTGTGAAGTGTCCAGAAGTGCCATTATTGTACAGGATTGTTTTGGCTATCCTGGATTTTTTGCTTTTCCATATGAAACTGACTATTGTTCTTTTGAACTCTGTAAAGAATTTTGCTGGGATTTTTATGGGCATTGAATAGAATCTGTAGATTGCTTTTGGTAAGATTTCCATTTTTACTATGTTAAATCTACCTACCAAGAGCATGGAAGATCTTTCCACATTCTGGTATCTTCTTCAAATTTTTTCTAGATCATAAGAATACAGTAACTACAACTATATAATCTTCAACACCATCAAAGGCCTAAGAAGGGAGATAATATTACTTGAGCAGGCAGGAAGTACAATCAAGTAGCTTCCAAAGTAAGCAATATATGACAGAGACAATTAGCTACCTGAGCAATCACCCAAAGTCTCATTTTACAATGTTGAAGCAACCAACTTTGGCTAAGGCCTAGTGTAACTGACAGACCATTTTTAGAGGCAGGAAACTTTTCAAAACCATTGTACCCTGTCTTGGCAAGATTTGACAGTCCTGCTTATCCATTTCCATATACAATGTAACTTGTCAGTGGTTGAGGCATTGTCAGTTGCTTGCCCAAAGGCCAGTTTTTTGAAGAAAACAATCTCCGAGTGTCTTCGTTGCTCAGCATTCTCTAGAGAAGAGATTGGAGCTGTCAGAACCAATAACGTATCATGTCAACAGAACCCTAAATTATTTAAATTCCATGTTCCACAGATATGACTGTATGTACAACAAACATGACCTATAATAATTAACACCTGTATCTTGATCAGAGATAGGAGTATTATATAATGCAATATGAAAATATACCCTAAAAGTTGTATCAATATACAAATTGTCCTAAACCAAAGTAGAAACATGCATATATACAATCTGACAAAATAACTGTGTATATATGTACAAATAATGTAAACAAAAGTAACAAATATAATTTGAACTTGTATCAATATACAAAAATTATACCAATGTAAATTATTCATAAATAATAGCTCACAAGTATTCACTCTATTACCCACTATTACTATCCCCCTTTTTTTGAACAAACATAGTTTTCTACCCAACCCTCTATCTAGTACAAGTATTAATCAACAACCCCTAAACAATGTTCTCAACCCTATGGACAAACTTTTTTGAAATGGGGGTGTCATCTTTTAGAATTGCTTCCCGCTGTCATGGGGGTGATGTTCTCTTAATGGGATACTACAAGAATTAAGTGGTGGTTAAGTTCCAAAATTACTGTCTAGTATAATATCAAACAATTTCTAAGTAGTCAATAGGGTGTTCGTTCATTTGTTTGTTTGTTTGTTTGTTTGTTTGTTTCAAAGTTCTCATTCGAAATTCTGGCCAGAGTATGATAAGGTGCACCATTTCATCAGCTGGTACCCAAAACGGTCTTATACTAGTGCTCTCCAACTCAACTAGGTGGAGATGTTGCTGTGGGGCCCCATCTTCTTCCTGGAAACTTCAAAGATTACTGCAGGAAAAGGATCTGTAGAAAAATCTAATGTTCATCATGGGAAACTTAAACATCATTCATATAAACATACATACAATGAAGAATATGATATAGACAAAATAGGCATGGAGAAAGTGAATTTTTTCCTAAAGTTTTCCTTCTGTCCCATACCAGATGGCTCCCAATATGAGACAGAAATTCTGAATGTTCCTTTTAACAACACACTTGGATTTAGAGAAGTACAGAGCCATTGTCCAACTCCAAAACCAGATAGATAAGATAGATAGATAGATAGATAGATAGATAGATAGATAGATAGATAGATAGATAGATAGATGATAGATAGATGTGTGTATGTGGTTTTTTTGTGTGTGTGTGTAAGTGTAACCATTACCTTTATACATAATCCATATTCTGTTTTCTAGATGATCCTTAGTGGATAGCTATTTTTCATTCTGTCAGCATTCAAACATCCATGGTCTCTTGAATTTTTGATGACATGCAATTTTCCTGCAAAGATAAGAGCAGAACCCTGACCCAATCCTATATGGTTTTCCTTCCCCAACCTGTATGTTTTTCACTATCGTGGATGAGCTTTCATTTCACTGTTTTAATTGGTTTCTCCTTTTCAAAATGAGTCCTTATTTATTTTGATGGTATCCATATTTTTTCTTCTCCTGTGGAAACAAGAACAAAATGCCTTCCCCAATGTAGCACATCTCCTGGTCTCCGTTGTGAGGTCATCACACCCTTGAAATAAATGAGTTGATTTAATTCAGGAGACTTTTATATTACCCAGTGTCTCTCTGCTGCTGTTGTCCCTTTCTCAATAGCGTTAAGAAAATTAAAGGTTAATAAAGCATTATAAAATCTATTTCTGGGGTATTTTCCATCCCTTTCTGTTTGTTTAGCATATCCTTTATAGTATGATTTGACCTTTCTATAACTGCCTGACCTGTAGGATTATTTGGTATACTTGTAATGTGCTTTATATTATAATAAGCAAAAAAAAAACTGTTTCATTTTCTTAGATACATATGCTGGACCATTGTCTTTATTTGTTCAGGAATGCCCATGATGGCCATAACTTCTAATAAATGTGTGTTTACTGAATCAGCCTTTTCTGAGATCAAGGCAGTTGCCCATTGAAGACCTAAATACGTGTCTATGGTATGGTATACATATTTCAATTTACCAAATTCAGTAAAGTGGAACCCTTTCATCTGCCAGATTTCATTCCTTTGAGTACCCTTATGGTTACTCCCTGCAGGCAATGGTGTTTAATTATAGAAAGAGCAAGTAGGACACCTCTTTGTAATCTCCTTAGCTTGTTGCCA